>NC_054872.1:1501511-1636511 GCF_018320785.1 Cheilinus undulatus
GGCTCTGTGGATCACTGAAATCAGTCTCAGACACCTGTCATCATTAGTTTGCCAGGTGAGCCCAATTAAAGGAAACTACTTAAGAAGGATGTTCCACATTATTAAGCAGGCCACAGGTTTCAGCAATATGGGAAAGAAAAAGGATCTCTGCTGCTGAAAAGCCTCAAATAGTGTAATGCCTTGGACAAGGAGGTGTAGGTGTAGGATCCTCCAGAGGCTTGCAGTCGTGTATAAACCTACTATTCAGCCCCCCCTAACCAATGCTCACAAGCAGAAATGGTTGCAGTGGACCCAGAAATACATGAAGACTCATTTTCAAACAGTCTTGTTGACTGATGAGTGCCGTGCAATCCTGGATGGTCCAGATGGAGGAGTAGTGGATGGTTGGTGGATGGCCACCATGTCCCAACAAGGCTGTGATGTCAGTAAGGAGGGGGCGGAGTCATGTTCTGGGCCGGATTCATGAGGAGAGAGCTGGTAGGCCCCTTTAGGGTCCCTGAAGGTGTGAAAATGACCTCGGCAAAGTATATAGAGTTTCTGACTGACCACTTTCTTCTATGGTACAAAAAGAAGAACCGTGCCTTCTGTAGCAAAATTATCTTCATGCATCACAATACACCATCTCATGCTGCAAAGAATCCCTCTGAGTCACTGGCTGCTATGGGCATAAAAGGAGAGAAACTCATGGTGTGGCCCCCATCCTCCCCTGACCTTTAACCCTGTTGAGAACCTTTGGAGCATCCTCAAGCTAAAGATCTATGAGGGTGGGAGGCAGTTCACATCAAAACAGCAGCTCTGGGAGGATATTCTGACATCCTGCAAAGAAATTCAAGCAGAAACTCCAAAAACTCACAAGTTCAATGGATTCAAGAATAGTGAAGGTGATATCAGAGAAGGGCTCCTATGTTAACATGGAACTTGGCCTGTTCAGGTGTTTTTGATTGAAATAGCTTTGATTTCAGCAAATATGACCTCCTAATGCTGAAAATTCAATGAATGACCATTTTCACTTCTTTACAACCAATAAAATGTTTTAAAACTTTGTTGTGCAGAATAATGTGGAACAGTGCATTCTGAGGTTTTTATTTTTATTCATCTTTTTAAATAATGGATATCTTTATGAAGTTTGTTCAAAACATTTGAATTATGCTCTGACGGCTGATGACTTAAAAAATATTCTGACTGTCATTTGCATTGATTTTTAGGATATAAGTTGTATGACTATAACTTTAAGGCCTTTTTGGAGCAAACTGTACAAGATTTTAGATTTAGATTTTAACATAGTTAAGATGACGATCCTGCCTCTTTGTCTGTCATACATACACCTGATAAACAACCTTAAAAATTCAAAAATAAACTAAAAACAAATGCACTTACTGTGGCTAAGGCCTTCACACACTGAGGCTGTTTTATTCATCTGAATTTTTCACACAATAACAAATAAAGTCCAGCTCATGTTGTTCTGATCATGTTTGCACACTAGCGTCGAAATTTTCTTCCGTTTGTTTCATCCGTACTCATTTTTGTTGGAACAGGTTTGATTTTACGTGAAATTTTGCATCAGTCCAATTCTTTTAGCCCTCCTGTGTCCCTGAGGGTATTTTTTTTTTAATTTGGATAACTTTGGTTGTGTTGATGCGTTTGGCATACATTTAGCTGATGGTGTGTATTTTGGGATGAATTTTGGTATTTGAGGAAAAAAAAATTCAAGTCTTCAATTCACTGTGTAAAAAAAATAGTAACACCCGTGTCTCTATATTTACCCCATCTACTCTCCATTAAAACACATTTTTGAAAACACTGCCATTACAGTTTGATTAACTTTTTTTTAATTCCTTGGTGTTGAAATCAAATGTGTATTTTTCCTTTGTTGTTCACTAGGTGGTGATATTTTCTCTGCATATGCTGCATATCCACCATTTTTACATTATCATATTATATCAGGCCATCAGGCTAAAAGAAAAAATATTTAAAACAAAAATTTGGGTGTGTTTTAGGGATGTTATAGTGTAGTGTGAAAGTGTGTGTTGAGGAATTGATATGTGTGTGTGTGTGCGTGTGTGTGTGTGTGTGTGTAACCAAAAGGCCGCCACTAAAATCATGGTCAGTACAATGTTAATGATGACCCCTATTTTACCGTGTTTGCATGACTTTCAGATGGATGTGGTTTGTGTGTGTGTGTGTGTGTGTGTGTGTGTGTGGGGGTGTGTGTGTATACGAGTGTGGTATTTTTCACCCTTAGGGACATGTGTGTCATACTTTTTATACAATTTTTTATAAAATTGGACACTACACAAACATAAAAATAGTTAAAAATCAATCTTGATGCAAATCTTTGTTACTCTGGCGCCCAGACAATTCCACCTCAAAAAATTTAATTTTGCACATATGTGATGGAAAATAATTCACTTTTTGTGTTTGTTGTTTTAAAAAGGATAACTGAAGTTACTTTCAGTATTCATGCAAAAAAAAAAGGAATGATACATTAATACATAATGTTTTTGTGGCAGTCTTTAATGGAGGGTATCTTTGACCCTTAGGGACATGGGTGTCACTTTTTTAGGGGTGCTTCATTCTCGCTCCTCTCCACCGTTGTTCTCTTCATTTTTGGTAATTTCTTTTTATGTTTGTTTCTTTGTTTTCTGTTTGTTCTTCTCTTTTCTTTGTGTTCCTTTGGCGGTAAATTTCTCTTCCTGTTTGTTTGATTCTTTCGTGGCTTGTCTTTTCGTGTCTTTGTTTTTTTATGGTACTTCCTTCTTTTCGTGCGGTTGTGTTTCTTTGTTTGTTTCTTACTTTTGTCTTTTGTGTTGTTGTTTGTTTGTTTTCTTATGAATGAATGATCCTATGAGGTCCACAGGTTAGCACCAGTGGAGTGTAAATATCCTTCAGCTGTCCTGGTCTAACTGGCCACTTTTGTTCCTGTCATTGGTTTTATATCAACACTGACCATCAGAGATCTGAGTTGTGTTTTTTAAGACTTACAGCATTTAAAAAAAAGAAATTCAGAGGATTTCTAATGACACAGTTTGATGTTAGCAGCATGGCTACCAGGCTACCATTCAGAGGATTTAATCCCAGTTAATTTCATCATCACAACCCAGTGAAGAACATAATCTGACACATGAGCATACCACCCCGTAAGATTACAGCATGTAAGGCTGAACTACGGTGTCCCAAAGGTAAACCTGAAAAAGGTGAACGTCTTCTTTGATGCTGCTCATAAATGTTTTACAGTCGGAAACACTCCCGTCTTAGCTTTAGCCATGAACGGATTCTCAGGTTTGTTGTTGAGGAGTCTCTGCTTAAAATGCTCCTGGGTTACCACAGCATGCTCTACTGGGTCAGGGTTGGTCCTGGAGTTACACCTAACGGAGGAAGCTAGGGTGTAAAAGCAAACCACAGTGAGTTTAACGTATTCAACACATTCAGCTGTTTGTAATGAGTCCGACCATTTCCCACTTAAAGGCCCTTAAACAGGGGTCCTCAACCTTTTCAGCCCGGGACCCCCAAAGTAAAGGTACCCGAGACCGAGGACCCCCTCTGTACCTGAAGGTGGTTGAACAGTCATGCACTAGAATAGTCAAGTGGAGACAAGGCTGCACATAAGGGGGGATAAAGGAGGGCGCTTCCTGGGGCCCAGCCAAACTGGGAGCCATAGGAGGTCAGTGAAACCATGGTCCACTCTAAACAATAACCATATTTTATATTAAACCTGAATAAAAACAATTCATAACAAAGCCACATATATCTGTTTTAGTCAGTTGTGCCGTAGTAGATAGCCTTCTTAAAAAACAGAATTAAAATTTATTGAAATAGCTAAAATGGGTGAAAATGGTTAAAAATGGTGGAAAAGGTGGTGAAATGGGATTTTCAAAGTAGCTGTTACAGCCTCTGATAAGGCAAAGTCAGAGTTGTTTAGGTGAGACTGATCTGGCTCATCTGAGAGCTTATAAAAGACACCCAAGATAGAGCTTCAGTCTCTCTCCCTCCACTCCAGGGCCATGATGTGTGTTGACCTAAAGGTTGTAAGCTTGCTCCTGTTTGCATTTGATTAAACCAAACAATTTTAGTTAAAGACAGAGGACGGGTAGGGGAAACTCTGCCATTTTTGTTGGGTTTTGGTTTTCTCCTGTTTTGTGGTCAGTTAGGTAGTTTAGAATTGTATTTTAATTTTGGTACAGATAGTCTAGGTTGGTTCTTTTGTAGTTAGATTTGGGGTTTTTGTTTGTTATTTTGGCCTTTGAGTTCCCCGAAGTCAATACTTCCATTTTCGTTTTTCATTAGTCAGCTCTTTGTTAGCAGGCTTTTTCCTTTGTTCACCTCTTGGTCAATTAAGGGTTAATTTTGTTATTACTTATTGTCCTTGTAAATAAATATTTGAAACTTTTGTTTCTAGTCGGGAGTTTTTTGTTAGTTACTCTTGTTTGGTTTTATAAACTTATTATGTTACTCCTTTTGGTTACCCCTAGATTACAAAAAAGGTCGTAACAGTAGCAGAAAAGGGTTAGGATGCCAAAAAGAGATAAAACAGACAGCAAGAAATGGCAAAAACAGGCATGAAAAGTGGTAAAAGGGGATTTATGTGGCAGAAATGGGTGGAAACTTTTGTGAAATGGGATTTAAAAGTGGGAAAAAGTGGTTTAAACTGGCAAAATAGGTTAACTAAGGCAGAGAAACTGGCAGAAACTTGCAAAAATGGGCATAACAAATATTCAAATGTAGTTAAAATGGATGCAAAAAGGGTTGAAAATAGGGTAATAGATGTAATAATGGGTCAACAAAGCCAACAATACACAGAAAGCAGCAATAATTGGTTTAGAAGTGGGAAAAACAGTCAGAAAAAATTATTTCAAAAGGTTCAAAAAAGAGAAAAATGGGTTAAAATTGGTAAAAACTGGTGGGAGAAAGTAATGGAAATGGGTGGCAACAAAAAAAAAGCATTTAAAAATATTCTTTGTTGTCTGGAGACCCCCTCACAGTCTCTCGTGACCCCAAAGGGGGTCCTGACCCCCATGTTGAGAACCACTGCCTTAAAACATCAGCGTATCAGTGTAATCAAACATGTCTGTAGTTTCTCCTGAGCCCTGCTCTGTCCACAGCAGCCCTGAATACACACACACACACTAACACACACTCCCAGCCTCCCCGGGCTCTCCTGCAGCGAGCCTGGCTGCAGACGGCGGCCGGTGTGTCTTTAATTAAAAGCAGAGAGCAGAGAAGAAGCCAAGTATCTCTGTAAAGCAAACCTAATTAAAGCTATAGCACCGCCATCTCTCTCTCTCGGTGCAGACTCTCCTTAAACACACTTTCAGGCCCGTTCTTCTTCGACAAATTAAAAACAATGGATTTTGTGCCTGGGATAAAACAAACGATGCCGCCTTATTTGAGTCCTTTTCAAACATTATTTTAGTGTTATTGATTCTCTTCCATGCAGTGTGGCTGAGAACAAAGCGAATCATCCAGGTGCTCTCAGCATGCAGGGGTGTGATGGAAGACGGCCCGTCGGACTGAAAATAACAAAGGAAGATGCTGGAGATGAGGGACGTCCCTGAGTGCTCCGAATTACTGCCTGAGATAAACAGAGAATAAAAACTGCAGTTATGCACAGCTAACACTGTATGTATGGAGACACTATCTCTCTATCATTCCAAGTAGATTCTTGATGAACAAAGAACATTCTCTGGGTATAACAAGATTCTTTCACGTGTTATTGTTCAAATGATGGCACCTCTGTTTTTCGTTTCTTTAATACATTTCAGAGCCTAAGTGTATTTTATTTCATGCAGTTTTTCACCAGCAGCAGATTTCAGTCAAAATAAAAACAAAAGGAGACGTCAACGAACGTCTAATCTATAATCTATATTATCACCGGAACGCTCAAAAATGCTCCGATAAAGACTGCCATAGAAACACTATCTAATAATAGGAACATCATTCCTTTTTTATAGATACTTTACTAGCTTCAGTCTTCGCCTTACATGGTAAATAAGCATGGTGTTTCTGAAGTTTAACCCCTTAAATGCCAATGTTTTTGTGGTTAGAACTTGACTTAAAAATGAGACCTAATAATGCACAAAAAAAAAGAAAACAAATTTCCATCTGATATATGCAGAATAGGGCTGCATGGAGGTGCAGGGGTTACCGCTGTTGTCTACCGAAGGTCCCTGGTTGACCCTGGTCAGGGTCTTTCTGTGCAGAGTTTGCATGTGTGGGTTCTCTCCAGCTTCCTCCCTCCAACAAAAGCATGCTCATTAGGTTAATTGGTGACTCTAAATTGGCCGTCAGTGTGAATGTGAGTGTGTCTCTGTATGGCAGCCCTGCGATTGACTGGTGACCAGTCCAGGGTGTACCCCACCTCTCCATGGCCGGTTTCCACGGCCAAGCAGCCGCATCCAATGCAAAGCATCTGATGCAGTGGTGTAAAGCACGCCGCAACTGGACTCTAGAGCAGTGGAGACACTTTCTCTGGAGTGACCATATCGCGCTTGAGTCTGAGTTTGGCAGGCCAGGCCTTCTCGTCCAACATCAGTGTGTGACCTCACAAATGTGCTTCTGAAAGAAAGGTCAAAAATTCCTGTAAACACACTCCTAAACCTTGTGGAAAGCCTTCCCAGAGGAGTTGAAGCTGTTATAGCTGCAAAGGGGGACTGACGTCATATTAAACCCTATGGATTAAGAACGAGATGTCACTGTAGTTCATATGCCAGTTAAGGCAGGTGAGCAAATATTTTTGGCAATACAGTGTATGTTGACATGTGTCGACAACTCTGATTAGCCCTGTTAGCCCTAAACCACAAATCTACTTTGACCGTTTCTCCCTAATTAATCTTCAACACCTAAAATCAATTATCCTCTCATCTAAATCATAAAGCTGATTAATTGATTGATTGATTGATTGATTGATTGATTGATTGATTGATTGAAACAAGGTTGGTGATAGACTTGCTTGAGTCTAATTAAACTGTCTTGTTGGAAAAAAAAAAAAAAACGTGTAAATATGCTTGTAGCAAATGTAATGAGACAGAAGGTGGAAGTTTGTTGCCTTCAGGTGGAATCAGCCAATCAGACAATGTTGCTGTGACACTCTAGGATTGTGGGTAATGAGGTGGTGTTGACCTAGATCAAGCATAAACCATGTTTTTCTTAAAATGAAGTTGATAACATATTAAACTGTGACCTGTCCATGCCCGTGTCTCCAGGTGTCTCCCTCACCTTCAAGGGTTCTGACGTTGTGCCTAATAAATCTAGAAAGCGGCACGGACTGATGATGTTTTGGCTAATAAGGGACAGTAGGAAGGAGGGAGTGGGCGTGTCCAATTCCCTCCTCCCTCCCAGGCCTGCCCATGACTTTTTAAGGGCATCTTTTAATCCCTGATGGATGAACCTGAGTTGAAACTCTGGGCTGTATTTCCTCTTTAAAACACTCCTCAGTTAGAGACAACA
The DNA here is from genome assembly GCF_018320785.1 of Cheilinus undulatus. Lineage (NCBI taxonomy): Eukaryota > Metazoa > Chordata > Actinopteri > Labriformes > Labridae > Cheilinus > Cheilinus undulatus. The sequence goes on from NC_054872.1 coordinate 1,508,955, forward strand.
TGGACAGGTGTAGGAGGAGACTGAGCTGAGAGTCTGTCTGCACCAATCACTGCAGGCCCAGAGCTCAGCTGAAGCTATAAGTGTGCAAACTCTGTGGCAGGTGGCGCTATAAGAGCAACACAGCAGCAGCGCACAGGCACGGCATGCTTTATGATCACAAATGAGACCGTTTCAACCCTTTTCCCTTAAGCCAGCTCTAAAAACAGACTCTTTTGTTAAATAAAATCATTAAGCAAAATGAATAAAGGTAGAAGAAAATGACACAACTCTCAAACAAAGATTGATCGGTCCCAATGTTATTTTAGTCCGTGTAATGTAATTATTGTCGTACATGTGAGGAGCTGATGCTAACACGAGTCCTGAGGATAAATGAGAAAAATGAGCCGAATCACGCAGCAGATAATCACAGGAGACGTAACACTAACAACATATGTTTGATAGCTCAGCTTTTCAGCGTAATGATCCTTTAAATTCTGCAGCATGTAAACTGATTAATGCTCCGACTCCTAGGTATTCATCCTCCCCACATCTGTCTCTCCTGAAAGGTTAGAGCACAGATCTTTTTTTTTAGTATTTCCTCACATGCCGTCCTCAAACAGATTTCTATTTCCTGATTTCAGGAGCTGAAGAGAGAGGACACAGATTTGATTTATTTAAGAAAAGCTGATTGGAAGATTGTTCAGCTGGAGTAAATAATAGAAAAGACAAACCCGTCCTCAAAGCCCGCTCTGCAGGAAGATGGAGTCATTTCATATTTATCTGGAATCTAAAAGCTTCATGTTTCCTGACATGAGGAATAAAAAAGGTCTGATTGTTTGCTTGGACTGTTTTTATACAACACTTCAATCTATTTTTAGTCTTTTTCAATCTACAACTGAATGCCTGCACTAGAATTGTATGTTTTAATTCTATTTTACCGCTTTTTTCATTTAACAATAATTAAATAATATAATGAAAACATGATTAGATATGGTCAAGTATTACCTAAGTATTTATTCTTAACATGCAGCATCTGATTATGGCGGCATTTTTCTTATAAATGTGTCCCATGTGGAAGGGTTTAGTCATTCTTTAAAGGGATTCTCACTCACAGGTTCGTCTACATCAGCAGGTATAAATGTGTTTAAATGATCATCATTTAAAAAGTCAGCTTTAGAATAAATGGAGGACAAAAATTCAGTAGTTACTGTCATAAATCTCACAAACATTTTTCTTAGAGAATTTTCAAAGAACAAATCTCAGAAAACCCTGAGGAAGATGATGGTGAATGAGGTGTGGGTTTGTGTTTCTATGAGTGAAAAGCTCCAGAGTCCAAACATCAGCAGGCCAACGGCCACCTTTGTTAGAGCTGCCTGCTGCCGGTCTACCAGAAAACACCGGCGCTGATGCAGACAGATATGAGGAGAGGACAAACATCATTTTTGCTCTTCTGTCTGCCTTAAAACTCGGCATCAGCAAGGGTTTTGATTGGCCAGATGTGAGCTCACTGGAGCCAGACTTTGAAAAACTCGACCACGGTTAAAAAAAAAACAAACAAATCAGTTGTAATTTCACTCTGCAAAATTATGTCACTGGTGTGGAGGCTTGCATTGACCTGCTACAGGTTCAAAAAATAAACATTTCATGCAAATTATTCACAGGAAATAATCAGGTCTGGTGTGCAAGTCCCTTAACACAGCAAACATTTGCACAGTCAGGTACAGCAGTGGTTCTCAACCTTTTCAGCCCGTTACCCCAAAATAAGGGTGCCAGAGACCGGGGACCCCCACTGTACCTGAAGGTGGCTGAACACAGCCATGAACATTCAGAAATAGTCATGTGGAGACAAGGCTGTCCACAAGGGGGATAAAGGAGGGCGCTTTCTGGGGCCCAGCCAGACTAGGGGACATGGAGGTCAGCAAAATCATGATCTACTGTAAAGTTAAGCTGTGGAATCCTTATCTAATTAACCTGAAAACTAACCACTCTTATCAATAAACAAATATCTTTTTTATTCATTTGTGTGGTAAATAGTCTTCTTAAATCCCTTTTGTTTAAAACAGAATTAAATTATGCCAAAAAAGGTGGAAAATGTGACGAAATTGGATTTTAAAACTGGTACAAATCAGTTAGAAGTGGCAAAAATTAGATAAAAGTGGCAAAAAATAAGCAAAAAGTGGTAATAATGGGTTTAAGTGGCAAAAAACGGCATAGATAGTGGTAAAATGGGATCAAAAAGTGATTGAAATGGCTTTAAATTGCCAAAAATGAGCGGAAAATGTGTTTAAATGGAATGAAAAATTGATAGAAACCAACAAAAACGATTAACTGAGACATAAAAACAGGCAGAAATGGATTAAACTGGCAAAAATGAGCTATCAAAGAGTGAAATGTGATTTAAAATGGGCAAAAATCAGCATAAATGTGGTTAAAAATATATTAATAATGGTCATAATGGGTCAACAGAGGCAGAGGATTTAGGGGTGGAAAAAACAGGCAGAAAAAGTGATTGAAAGGGTTTCATAATGGACAAAAATGGGTTTTATGTGGCAAAAATTAGGTAAAATTGTCAAACCTGACGGGAAAAAAAGATAAAATGGTTAAAATTTGCAAAATCAGTGCAGAGTTACAACAGTGTAAATTAAAATATTCTTAGTTTTTTTAGGGCATCTGGAGACCCCCTCATAGTGTCCTGCGACCCCCTGCATGGGTCCCAACCCCACCATTGAGAACCACTAAAGTACAGGATAGACTGCTCAGAAAGGTGGATGAAATAAGTGACAGTCTGGCTCACTTCCACGCCTCCCTGTTGATCCTCTCATGTCTTTTTTTCCTCTCTGGGAAAAATGTAAAATGCTGCTACGTTTTTAATCAGCCACAGCGGTGGGAAGAAGAAACAGTTCCTTTCCAACCCTAGCAGAGAGAAAGATTGAGAAAGAAGACAGCAGGGTGCTGGATGGGTCACTGCTTGTTTAAAAGTCTGGGCCCAATGTTATTCAGTCTTTGTGCCAACAGATAGAGAGCTATTTAAGCTGGTACAGTCAGACATGGGTTATCGGAGTCATTCTCACATCAAACATCTGGACAGAAAAGTCTAACTTCACTTTCATTTAGCCAGAAAAGGAATTCTTTTTCCGAATAAAAAAACTATTCCCCAAATGAAACAGTGAAGCAAACTTTCCTGAACGTCTTTGTTTGTCTATCGAACCTCCTGCTTTGGTTTGTGTGAACATGTGCAGCACGCTCCTGCAGACAGCAGGAGAAACATGACAGTGGAGGGAAACTCCTCATAGCGTGACAAATGGGAGCCACATACCATCCTGGGACTGAGGAGGGAAGCATAAAAATAACAATATCAAGTAAATTAGGGGTTGTCATTATTTATGACGGCCTTCTTTCCTTCCGCGCGTGCTGTGAAGTGATTGGATTGCAGTTATTAGCAAAGACTCTCTGCGGCTGTAATTGCCATATCAGGATTGAGTCATGGGGAGATGTGTGATGGCTGTGAGCAGTGAGGAAGAGAAGGGAGGGCTGACAATAATTGGGTTTGTTACATTTGATTGATGCACACTTTCATCCAGCTTCTCATCATTTTCTCAGGGATTATGTTCTATAAAACATGATGTAATTACTGCTCAGATCTCGGCCTATCAACAGTTTATCTACTTGGGAAATCGCTCCCGTAATGTTGCGGTGGAAATGAAGTACCTTTAGGCTAATGGCTGGAGCTGCAGATAATATACTGTGTAATGTCTTAAGTGAGCGAGGAGTGGGCCTGCTTCCTCTGCCATAGGAGCATCCCGCCTTGTATTCCTCCCTGCAGGACAACAGTGGAGCTACCTGTCTGCCCCAATGAGCGTAATGGTAGACAACTCAGTAGAACGGCTGGGAGTATTACTCTGTGCATTTACTGTACTTTACATTTAATCAACTTCGCTGCTGTAGGGCAAAAAAGACGTTCAGTAGCTGCAGCAGTCTGGGCAAAAAATGCTTCACTGTGGCATTTCGACTTCATATCCGTTACTGTACCAGCCGCTGAAACACAAATCAGGTCATCATGTGATCATTTAAACCAGAGTTACTCAACCCTGCTCAACCAAAGAGCCAGACTGTTGAGAAAGACCTTTGCAAGAGCCACAATCTAAATGGTGAAATGTGGAAAAATGGGTGGCAAATGGCAAAAAAATAAGTTAAAAGTGGCAAAAACGGGTCAATAAGCAGCAAAAAAAGGGCAAAAATGCGCGTGTGTGTGTGTGTGTGGGGGGTAGGCATAAAATGACAAAAAAGGTTTGAAAAATAGTAAAAACTGGGTGAGGGAAAAAAAAGCAGCAAAAAGGTGGGAAAAATGGGTAAAATGAGAAAATAAGTGGCATTTACTGGCAAAAGGCAGCTTGAATGGGCGAAAAAAGTAGCAAAGAGTAGCAAAAAGGGGGTGAATTTGCATTTGGCTAAGAGCAGAAAAAAGTGGCCACAACTGGATAAAAGTGTCAAAAATTGATTTAAAGTGGCATTAACCCTGAAAAGCCCACTGTTGCAGAATTACAACATCACTTTTAACAATTCCTATTAAATCCATGCAAATGTTTTTTATTTGTTTATAGGTCCGGTTATCTGGCCATGAACTGACTATTTGAGAATTTCGTGTCGAGCTCATCTCCTTTTATTGAATGACTGGATTTGTCAAGATTCAAGTAAGTAAAATTCCTTAAATATTTTTTTGGTGTTTATTACAATGTCCAGAACACATACATACATACTTAGTTTGGAAAACATTAATCACATTTGATTAGAGCTTGTTATGTCTATGTTGTCATTTTACAACGTTGGGTCAGAGTGGTAGTCAAAATAGCCTGTTTTTCCTTACACATTACAGAAGGACACTTCTCACATGGTCACAAATTGAAAAAAAAAAACAGTAGTAGAAATTTGAAGTGTTAGATGATTCATTGTAACTAAGTTCTAAATGTGCTTTTCTGGTACATTTTTACTTAGTTTAGCTTAGACCATAATCAAACACAGGAATAAATGTTATCATCTATAGCATCTATTACCTACATCATTGAATGTGAACCTGTAAGTGCTCTGGGGGGATGCATGTGCTCCTTTTAGTATGATAAGTAGAGACCATAATAGACCAGTCAGACAGTATTGTTTGAATGTAGTAGAATTTGTGAAATTTTGCATTTGCATTGAAATGATAATACTTGGATGGATGATACTTAGATCTCTACCCTCAACACATGGTCTACCACCCTGTCTATTGTTTCAGTTTATCTACTACAATACAAGACCTGTATGTATTATTCACATAATTTTTTTTTTTTTTTTTTACCTTTTCCATTTCAGAATGCCATTAACTCAGAAAAGTCATCTGTTCAGTGTGCAGGATGTGATTGCTGCAGTCCAAAATGAAGAAAGCAATTTGAAATGGACTCAGATGACAGTGATACCAGTGACTGGGGAAGATGCAGGTGAAATGGAAAAAGAACTGTCTTAGAGAGTATCACTTCAAGTAAACTGTTACGGCTGGCTCAAATGCCGAACATAACAATGGAAACCACACACTCAATGGGTTAAATAATAATCACTTTTATTGAAGTTTTAACCAAGGTTTAACTAAACAAAACCTGAGCGCACACAAAGGAAGTGCTGCTGCTGGAGGTGCTGCTGCTGCAAGGTGGAGAGAGAGAAGGAGCTGGCTAGCAGATCCTGCCTAAATAGACTCTGGGTCATTAACCACAGGTGCCGACAAGGTGACATCAGCAGTCACACCCAAAATAAAACAGGAAGCACTCATGTAACACTTCCCCCCATAAAGATGGCACATATTGTGACATCACTCAAAAACACGAGACAAGGCATCAGCAACAACATTTTCTTGGCCTTTCTTATGGCGAATCTCTAAGTTATAACTCTGGACTATGTTAGCCCAACGCATCAACCTCTGGTTGCTGTTATACATGCGGTTCAAAAACACCAAAGGATTATGATCGGTGTACACCACAACAGGCTGCAAGGAAGAACCAACATACACCTCAAAATGCTGTAAAGCCCACAGCAAGGCTAGAGCTTCCTTTTCAATAGTGCTGTAGTTCTGCTGCGCTGGTGAGAACTTTTTAGAAAAGTAGCACACAGGGTGGTCAATGCCTGCTGAATCTTCTTGAATCAAGACAGCTCCAGCACCAGTACCACTGGCATCAACCTCAAGCTTGAATGGAACAGCAAAATTTGGGGCAGCAAGTACAGGAGAGTTGCACAGGACAGCCTTAACAGCTTGAAAAGCCTGCTCACACTTGGAGTCCCACACCAACTCCCTAGCTGGACTGACAAGGTCAGTCAGGGGTGCAACAATGGTGGCAAAGTTGCAACAGAATGCTCTATAATAACCTGCTAACCCAAGGAAACGTCTCAACTGGCGTTTAGTAGTGGGGACAGGGTACTGAGCCACAGCACTGATCTTAGCAGCAATGGGGCGAACCTGTCCCTGACCTACTTCCTTACCAAGGTAAGTAATAGTGGCTTTTGCAAACTCACATTTACTGAGGTTAAGAGTTAAAGACGCTTTCTCAAAGCGGTCAAAAACACTGTGCAAAGTATTCATGTGACTTTCCCAGTCAGGTGAATACACAACAACATCTAAGTAGGCCTCACAATCAGGTACACCAGACAACACTGTCCACATTAGCCGCTGAAAGGTGGCAGGGGCATTACACATGCCAAATGCCATGACGGTGTACTGAAGAAAATTGTCAGGCGTGACAAAAGCAGAGATTTCAGATGCTCTCTGGGTCAAGGGCACTTGCCAATATCCTTTAAGCAAGTCCAGTTTGGTCACAAAACACGCTGTTCCTACCCTGTCAATGCAGTCTTCCACACGAGGAAGAGGAAAAGAGTCAGGCTTGGTAACACTGTTAACTTTCCTATAGTCTGTGCAGAATCTAGGAGTTTCATCAGCTTTTGGGACAAGTAAACAAGGCGAACTCCAAGAGCTGTTACTGGGGACTGCAAGACCATTAGTAAGTAAATACTCAACTTCTTCCTGCATTATTTCTCTTTTAATAGGGTTAACACGATAGGGATGTTGTTTGATGGGAACATTATCACCTACATCAATATCATGTTGCAGGACATTTGTGCGAGTTGGAACATCTGAAAACAAAGCTGGATGGCTATTAACCAACTGGAGGATATCCGACTTTTGAGAGGCAGGGAGATAAGACACGTGAGCCTCTAAATTTTCCAGAACCTGAGAGTTTTGAAGCCGGGCACCCAATGCAGTGGCATTTTCTTTGGTCAAACCATCATCAATGAGACAAGTGGTAACGAGAGAAACTGCACCAACACAACTGACATCATTTAAGGGGCCTTTTTCTCCTTGGGACCGGACTGCATAAGACTTCAACATGTTCACATGACAAACACGAGACTTACGCTTTCTGTCTGGAGTACAAATAACATAATCAGTCTCACTCAACTTCTTTTTAATGACATATGGCCCAGAAAACCTGGCCTGCAATGCTGATCCAGGTATCGGCAGAAGGGCCAACACAGAATCACCTGGGCAAAAAGAACGCTGCACTGCCTTTTTGTCAAAGTGCTGTTTCATTTTACCTTGAGAAGCTGACATGGCCTGTTTAGCAACTTCACAGGCATGGTGAAGGCGCTTATGGAAGGAACTCACATAGTCAAGTACATTTACTTTTGTTGAGGACTCTGTGAGCAGTTTCTCTCGCAGCAACTTTAAAGGACCCCTAACTGTGTGACCAAAAACTAGCTCGGCGGGGCTAAAACCCAGTGATTCCTGCACAGTTTCACGGATAGCAAACAACAAGAATGGAATACCTTCATCCCATTCAGGACCATGTTCAAGACAGTAGGTGCGAAGCATAGATTTAAGGGTCTGGTGAAATCTTTCCAGGGCACCTTGACTCTCAGGGTGAAAGGCACTAGAAACCTGATGTTTCACACTAAGAACCTGTAGTACTTGATTAAACACCTTGAACATGAAGTTCGTCCCTTGATCTGTCTGGATGATTTTTGGTAAACCAAAAGTAGTGCAGAACTTCACAAGTTCCCTCACAACAACCTTAGCTTTCATAGAACGCAGGGGTATTGCCTCAGGGTAACGAGTGTTAGCACACATAATAGTCAAAAGATATTGAAAGCCAGACTTTGACTTTGGTAGAGGGCCTACACAGTCAACAATGAGTCTCTCAAAAGGTTCCCCTATTACCGGAATAGGCTGAAGAGGTGCAGGGGGAACCACCTGATTGGGCTTGCCTGCTAACTGGCACACATGACAAGTACGACAATACTCAACCACTGAAGATTTTAAACCTGGCCAAAAGAAGTGTCTCAGAATCCTGTCATAGGTCTTTGTAACTCCCAAGTGACCAGACATAGCATTATCATGAGCTAACTTTAATATCTGTGCACGATATACAGAAGGTACAACAACTTGGTAGGTGGTACTCCAGTCTGACCCATCATTAACAGCAGTCCACTTACGCATAAGTACATCACCTTCCACAAAGAAACCAACGGGAACAGACAACAATTCTTCCTTAGGCTTAACAGCTGCAAAACACTTACCTAACGAAGGATCAGCTTTCTGTGACTTAACTAGCTGTTCTCTACCTAATGGAAGTGAGCTAACAGTCACATCAGGATCACACAATGTCAACTCAATAACCTCTGGGACAGTAGCTGGGGAACCACTACTACTTTCTCTGTTGGGCTTAGCATCAGAACTAGCCACTAGCACTTGGCTATCAGTGTCAAAAGTGTCAACCATAAATGTATCAGCAAGGTTAGCTTCATTAGTTTTGCGAGCCTGAGCTCGGGTCACGACACAAGCAGGATAAACACAAGCATCTGTTTTTAGTTCACTTTGGTCAGAGTCAGACTGTCAGTAAGCATAGGGTTGTCTGTCACAACTGGTGAAGGAAACACCTTTCCTCCAGCAAGGTCATTACCTAGAATGAGACTGACCCCTTCTACTGGAATGTAGGGACGCAAACCAACTTGAACAGGCCCTGTGACCAATCCACATTTTAAATACACTGTGTGCAGAGGGGCTCTGAGATAGGACATTTCACATCCTTGTATCAGTGCATCACCACCAAGAAAAGTTTTGTCAGACAATGGTAACACTCCCTGCAGAAGAATAGATTTTGAGGCACCAGTATCCCGCAAGATACGGACTGGAACAGCATAGTCAGATTCGGACAGTGCTACAAAGCCATCAATAATGAATGGTTCGAAACCTGATGGTTCAGAGACATTTTTGCAGGACTGATCATGCTCAGTTTTCATAACAGGAAGTGGGCCACTCACAGAACCAATCAAGGCCACTGGTTTAGGTTTTTGCTTCTTACTTAGAATTGGACAGTCAGCTACCATATGGCCAAGCTTTTTGCAGTAAAAACAAACACGTTCTGAACTGCTGGTTTTAGAACTGGGGGTTTTACTACCTGAAAAACTGGCAGAACTCTTGTTTGAAAAGCGAGGACGCTGAGGAGTAGTGCGAGTTTTAGTCTCTGTCTGAGGCTGGTCACTAAATGAAACTTTATAAGCTAAAACATACTCATCAGCCAAAATAGCTGCATCTGCAACAGTTTTTGTCCTTTGTTCACTTAAATAGGTTGCAACAACTTCTGGAACACAATTTTTTAACTCTTCAAGGAGAATTAACTGTCGCAAATCTTCTTTTGTTTCTACTTTTGTTGAGGTGCACCACCGATCAAACAAAATCTCTTTTTCTCGAGCAAATTCCACAAAAGTTTGCTTTTAAGCTTTGGAATAGCTACGAAAACGCTGTCTATAAGCCTCTGGCACAAGTTCATATGCCCGCAAAATGGACCCTTTAACAGTATCATAGTCGAAGCTTGAGCTTTACCAGAAAGAACACACTGCAAAAGCAAAGTCCAACAGTGCTTAGGCCACTCCAAGGTGGTCGCCACCCGCTCAAAGTGTGAAAAATACTTCTCAACATCTTTTTCATTGAAAGGAGGCACCAAATTTATATTTTTACCGACATCAAATTTGGAGAAACTTGAGGAGCCAGATTTATCAGTAGCATTACTCCCTGTCTGAGCCCTCAACTGTATCTCCTGAAGTTCTCTCTCATGAGCAAGACGCATTCTTTCCCGCTCCAGCTCCAGCTTTCTGATCTGCTCTCTTTCCTTTGCCTCAATCTCTAATTCAAGTTTTCTTAATTGTAACTTTAACTCAAGCTCTCTTGATCCTGAAGCTTTGTCTACAGAAACTTCTGATGTTTCTATCTCACTCTGCTTTTCCTGCTCTTCCTCTGAAAAAGCATCTGATTGCTCAATGGGCAGTTCAAATTTTTCACACAAAATGCCCTGTTCAAGTAACCCATTTATGATTTTAGAGCGGAAATCATCTTTTTTAAGATTACCTTGAATAGCAAGGCCATAATGGTCTGCTACAGCACGAAGATCCTTTTTTGTGCAAACAAAAAGTTGCTTAGCATCAGGCTCCTTAACAAACCTGTCTAACTCAAATGCCATAATAGCAACACACTAAGGCACACTTGTCACTAAACCACAAATTTCTCCACAGAGATTCGCAAAAAATGGGCCACAAAGCAGCAGCTATATTGTGACTATTCGACACAACTAAATCACAGCTCACACACAAAAAGAAAAACCCACATGAGTAACTAGGGCACTTTCCACTAAACTGAGAGAACCTCAGTGCTAAACTACACAAAAGTAGGACTACTTTAATCCCCCTTGAACTTTTAATGTAGCACACAAAATTTACCCATGCAAATTACCTCAAATGTAACCTGCTGGTCAACAAAAGCTAAGCTAAGCTAGCTACAAACTCAGGGAGAACTAGCCTACACACAAAGACAAGCTACACACTTCCACCTGATGCCACAAAATAGCCTAATACAAGCACTGTATAACACACAAAAGTTAGGCTTTAGAAAACAGTCAATAATACCCCACAATAAAGAGTTCCTACACAAAAATAACCTAGCCAACACAAAACATCTTCTACTGAGTACTGGAAACATATCACTGAGTGTACAGAAAAAAAAACAAGGTGACATCAGCAGTCACTAAAGGAAACACCCAAAATAAAACAGGAAGCACTCATGTAACATAAACACACACGTAAACTTGTAAACACAGACCACTTTGAAAGTGATTGAAGAAAAAGGTTTTGTAACTACATTTTTTCCAATATTTTTTTTAATATATCCATATTCATAAAACTATGATTGCTGTGTGATTATTACTCATGATGTATACTGTTATGGGGTTAAGTAAGCAATCAACCCTACAAATGAATGCTTAAATGTTTTGTAGGCCTATATCTGTTTAGACAAAGGGAGTACGAACACAAAGATCCTGCTCCCATTTGGCCCAATGTTGCAATACTACGACATTTCCCTAAAAACTTACTAAAACGTAAACATTTTTAAAAATCTTTAATTTCTATATCAGAGGCCTCCTTAAACAATATCTAAGTGGTCAAAAAAAAAAATCTCATTTTTTTCTATATTTGGGTCTTACAGGGTTAAAATTTAGTTGAAGGTGCATGGGTGAAAGGGACAAATCAGTCCTAAAATGACAAAAGCTGAGTCTAAAGTGGCAAAAATTAGGGAAAAATGACCATAATAGGCAAAAAACAGCAAAAAGGTAGGAAAACAGGGTAACATGAGAAAAAAAGTGGCATTTACCAGAAAAAAGGCAGCTTGAATGGATGAAAAAGAGGAGGGATGGATGGATGGATGGATGGATGCATGGATGGATGAATACATGGATACATGGATGGATGCATGGATGCATTGATAGATAGATGAAAGCATGGATGGATGGATGGATGGATGGATGGATGCATGGATGGATGCATGGATGGATGGATGGATGGATGGATGGATGGATGCATGGATGGATGGATGGATGGATGGATGGATGGATGGTTGGATGGATGGATGGATGGATGGATGCATGGATGGATGCATGCATGGGTGCATGCATGGATGGATGGATGAAGGCATGGATGGATGGATGGATAGATGGATGGATGGATGGATGCATGGATGAATGCATGGATGCATGGATGAATGCATGGATGGATGGATGGATGAATGCATGGATGGATGCATGCATGGATGTTTGGATGGATGGACGGATGCATGGATGCATGGATGCATGGATGGATGCATGCATGGATGGATGCATGGATGAATGCATTGATGCATGGATGGATGCATGCATGGATGGATGCATGGATGAATTCATTGATGCATGGATGGATGCATGCATGGATGGATGCATGGATGAATTCATTGATGCATGGATGGATGGATGCATGCATGGATGTTTGGATGGATGCATGGATGGATGCATGCATGGGTGCATGCTTGGATGGATGGATGGATGCATGGATGGATGGATGCATGCATGGGTGCATGCATGGATGGATGGATGCATGCATGCATGGATGGATGGATGGATGAATGCATGGTTGGATGCATGCATGGATGGATGCATGGATGGATGGATGCATGGATGGATGTATGGATAGATGTGTAGTAGAGCAGCCTGGCAGCAATACTTTTTAACAGCTATTCATCCTGACTGTTGAAAACATACATTTTAAAACAGGGATAACATGTATAGTGAATAAACAGATTGGAGTTTTTTTGTTTTATTTTTTGAAAAACTTCTTAATTTAAGAAATGGTGGCAAAATGAGTGTAAATAGTGGTAAAAAGGAGCTTTGGCTAAAATGTGGCGAAAATTGCTTCAAACTGGCAAAAAACAGGGTTAACTGAGAAGGAAAAAAGGCAGATACTGACAGATATTAGTTAAACTAGCAAAAATGGGCATATCAAATGGTGAAATGGTTAAAGGTTAAAATGGGAACAAATGGGTGTAAAATGAGGTTTAAGGAAGCAATAATGGGTCAGCAGAGACAACATTAAGCTTTGGTGGCATGAATTGGTTTAGAAGTGGCAAAAACAGGCAAGAAAAAAAGTGGTGGAAAGAGTTTCAAACTGACCAAAATAGGTGTTAAATGGCAAAAATGCATTAAAATTTGTGGGAAAAATCATGAAAAGGGGTATAAAAAATTGGACAAAATATGATGTAAAGTGGCGACAGTGTAATTAAAAAAATCTTAGTTATTTTAGGGCAACTGGAGACCCCCTCTCAGTGTCTCGTGACCCCCAAGGGGTCCCGATCCCAAGGTTGAGAACCACTGATGTAGAGGACTTGCCCTGGCAGATGACAAGAAGCCTCAAAGGCAGAGAGGACTGACCTGTTCATTATTGGTGAAGGTGTTTATTTTATGATGGAATGACAGCATGATCAATGAGGTAACGTCCAAACTTATTCCCCTCAGCACACTAAAAATATCAGGTGTGCAGCGCTCAGCACAGAGAAGACACCTCTTCCTGATGTTTGCTTTGTGCAGCTTGGAGTAAATATGCTCCAATCCCTCTGCAAAGACTAACAAACCAGTGGCCTCAGGATACAGGACTCTGGTGGCTGCAGGGCCTTAGGCACAAACACTCGACAGTGGTTTGGAAACTTTTGTTGATATCAAACCCTGTGAAACGACCATGACAGCGCTGTTGTGTTAGTGTGCATATTTGGGGCAGAAGTAAGGGGCCTGTGGGTTTAAATTGGGGTTATCAGCATTCATTTAAACTAATCAAAGTCCATCATTAGTGCATTCATTTTGAAACTGTAGTTAAGTGACTGCATTCTTGTTCCTTTGGTGAATCCATGTCAGCATCTTCCTGCAGCCACAGTGATGTAAATAAGTCCACCACTTGTTAATGCCCAGTGGACAGGTCAGAGGTCATCTGAACCCTGACATCCAACATTTACCTTTTTACTGTTCACTTATTTCCTTTAAGATCCAAAATAGGCTGTGCAGGCCAGTCAAGTTGGTCCACACCAAACTCTCTCCTCCATGTCTTTATGGACCTTGCCTTGTGCACTGGTGCACAGTCATGTTGGAACAGGAAGGGGCCATCCCCAAACTGTTCCCACAAAGTTGGGAGCATGGAATTGTCCAGAATCTCTTGGTATGCTGAAGCATTCAGAGTTCCTTTGACTGGAACTAAGGGGCCAAGCCCAGCTCCTGAAAAACAAGCCCACACCATAATCCCCCTCCACCAAACTTTACACTTGGCACAATGCAGTCAGACAAGTACTGTTCTCCTGGCAAACGCCAAACCCAGACTGGTCCATCAGATTGCCAGATGGAGAAGCTCGATTGGTCACTCCAGAGAAGGCGTCTCCACTGCTCTAGAGTCCAGTGGCGGCGTGCTTTACACCACTGCATCCCACGCTTTACATTGACCTTGGTGATGTATGGCTTGGATGCAGTGGCTCAGCCATGGAAACCCATTCATGAAGCTCTCTACCACTGTTCTTGAGCTAATCTGAAGGCCACATGAAGTTTGGAGGTCTGTAGCCATTGACTCTGCAGAAAGTTGGCCATCTCTGCACACTATGACCTCAGCATCCTCTGACCCTGCTCTGTCATTTTACGTGGCCTACCACTTGGTGGCTGAGTTGCTGTGGTTCCCAACGGCTTCCACTTTGTTATAATACCACTGACAGTTGACTGTGGAATATTAGGGAGCCAGGAAATTTCACCACTGGACTTGTTGCACAGGTGGCATCCTATCACAGTACCACACCTGTGGACATGGAAGTGACTGGAACACCTGATTTACATTATTTGGATGGGTGAATGAATACTTTTGGCAATATAGTGTAACTCTTCTACCTCTCAGCAGATGGGCATGCTTTTCCTCCAACTGTGAGTCCCAGTTAATTTTCCTCTCCTGTTTATTATCTTTATGTGGAGCTCCACGTAGAGTAAAGCTGCAGGTTCTCTGGCACCCATCACCAGAACTGTATGAGCCTCTTTTCAGCTCTATGGTTGTGAATTAGACCTTTAGATGGAGCAGAAAGAAGAAGAGAATGATGACAAATGTTTGTAGCTATAGTCGGCCATAATCCATCCTCAGTGAGTCAGACCCTGATCTGTCTGTCATCAATATGTCTGCTCTCTTATGAGTCACTGTCACTTTTTCACTCTTAGACTTAGTGACAAAAGAAAGAATTCATGGATGCATCAGGTGTTGAGTTAGAGGGTGTTTCCTGGAAGACTGTGTCTCCTGCTGTCTGGAGCTGTGTTGAAGGTTAGGAGATGGATGAGACTAGGTTAGAGTTGGCCACATTGATTAAAAGCCACATCAGAAAGCTTTCTTCTTTCACATCAGACTATACTCCAAAAATCTAGCCCCATTCTGGCTGGTAGACTGGCATCACTACAAGTGTGATACTGACCAATCATCATTTGCTGTTGTCATGCTGTCATCTACAGTCAGTGACTTCAAAGGTCATTGGGGAGGAGGGTCAGCCATGTCAATCATGGCTATAAGGAGCTTTATTTTCCTAACAGTACATCAGTGTTTCCAGTTACTCTTTCATTAAGCCCTAATTTAACCATTTAGTCTCTCCTGGACTGTAAAGTTTTTGAAAGCTTGTAAAATCAATCCATCTATCCATCGACCTATCTATCTATCTATCTATCTATCTATCTATCTATCTATCTATCTATCTATCTATCTATTTTCAATGAACTTGTTCCCTCATCTCCTGGGGACCAGAAAGTGGGGAAAAAAAATTCTATGACAAGAAGTCTTCAAAATATTCACATATTTACTAAAAAGTCCTGTTGCTTCTCTGTACTGACTCTGTCTGTGTCATCATTTAAAACTGGTCCTGTCTGCAGAGACACAGACGGCCACATCACAGCTTCTCCATCTCTCTTCCTCTCCATGATGAGCTCTTCATGATCACACATTTTGACAAACTATGACCCAACAACAGAACAGCCGGCCCTTCACAATGCATTGTAGGCACAAGCATTAGTGTCAAAAGGTTAACATGTTTATGACTGAGTTTATATATGAGTTTATATAAAAACTGATGTCTTTACCTTAGACTGTTGAGTTTATATAAATACTGATGTCTTTACCTTAGACTGTTGAGTTTATATAAATACTGATGTCTTTACCTTAGACTGTTGAGTTTATATAAATACTGATGTCTTTACCTTAGACTGTTGAGTTTATATAAATACTGATGTCTAATCTTAGACTGTTGAGTTTATATAAATACTGATGTCTTTACCTTAGACTGTTGAGTTTATATAAATACTGATGTCTAATCTTAGACTGTTGAGTTTATATAAATACTGATGTCTAATCTTAGACTGTTGAGTTTATATAAATACTGATGTCTAATCTTAGACTGTTGAGTTTATATAAATACTGATGTCTTTACCTTAGACTGTTGAGTTTATATAAATGCTGATGTCTTTACCTTAGACTGTTGAGTTTATATAAATACTGATGTCTTTACCTTAGACTGTTGAGTTTATATAAATACTGATGTCTAATCTTAGACTGTTGAGTTTATATAAATACTAATGTCTAATCTTAGACTGTTGAGTTTATATAAATACTGATGTCTAATCTTAGACTGTTGAGTTTATATAAATACTGATGTCTAATCTTAGACTGTTGAGTTTATATAAATACTGATGTCTTTACCTTAGACTTTTGAGTTTATATAAATACTGATGTCTTTACCTTAGACTGTTGAGTTTATATAAATACTGATGTCTTTACCTTAGACTGTTGAGTTTATATAAATACTGATGTCTAATCTTAGACTGTTGAGTTTATATAAATACTGATGTCTAATCTTAGACTGTTGAGTTTATATAAATACTGATGTCTAATCTTAGACTGTTGAGTTTATATAAATACTGATGTCTTTACCTTAGACTTTTGAGTTTATATAAATACTGATGTCTTTACCTTAGACTGTTGAGTTTATATAAATACTGATGTCTAATCTTAGACTGTTGAGTTTATATAAATACTGATGTCTAATCTTAGACTGTTGAGTTTATATAAATACTAATGTCTAATCTTAGACTGTTGAGTTTATATAAATACTGATGTCTAATCTTAGACTGTTGAGTTTATATAAATACTGATGTCTAATCTTAGACTGTTGAGTTTATATAAATACTAATGTCTAATCTTAGACTGTTGAGTTTATATAAATACTGATGTCTAATCTTAGACTGTTGAGTTTATATAAATACTGATGTCTAATCTTAGACTGTTGAGTTTATATAAATACTAATGTCTAATCTTAGACTGTTGAGTTTATATAAATACTAATGTCTAATCTTAGACTGTTGAGTTTATATAAATACTAATGTCTAATCTTAGACTGTTGAGTTTATATAAATACTGATGTCTTTACCTTAGACTGTTGAGTTTATATAAATACTGATGTCTAATCTTAGACTGTTGAGTTTATATAAATACTAATGTCTAATCTTAGACTGTTGAGTTTATATAAATACTAATGTCTAATCTTAGACTGTTGAGTTTATATAAATACTAATGTCTAATCTTAGACTGTTGAGTTTATATAAATACTGATGTCTAATCTTAGACTGTTGAGTTTATATAAATACTGATGTCTTTACCTTAGACTGTTGAGTTTATATAAATACTGATGTCTAATCTTAGACTGTTGAGTTTATATAAATACTGATGTCTAATCTTAGACTGTTGAGTTTATATAAATACTGATGTCTTTACCTTAGACTGTTGAGTTTATATAAATACTGATGTCTAATCTTAGACTGTTGAGTTTATATAAATACTGATGTCTAATCTTAGACTGTTGTGTTTATATAAATTCTGATGTCTAATCTTAGACTGTTGAGTTTATATAAATACTGATGTCTAATCTTAGACTGTTGAGTTTATATAAATACTGATGTCTTTACCTTAGACTGTTGAGTTTAAATAAATACTGATGTCTAATCTTAGACTGTTGAGTTTATATAAATACTGATGTCTTTACCTTAGACTGTTGAGTTTATATAAATACTGATGTCTAATCTTAGACTGTTGAGTTTATATAAATACTGATGTCTTTACCTTAGACTGTTGAGTTTATATAAATACTGATGTCTAATCTTAGACTGTTGAGTTTATATAAATACTGATGTCTAATCTTAGACTGTTGAGTTTATATAAATACTGATGTCTAATCTTAGACTGTTGAGTTTATATAAATACTGATGTCTAATCTTAGACTGTTGAGTTTATATAAATACTGATGTCTAATCTTAGACTGTTGAGTTTATATAAATACTGATGTCTAATCTTAGACTGTTGAGTTTAAATAATACTGATGTCTAATCTTAGACTGTTGAGTTTATATAAATACTGATGTCTAATCTTAGACTGTTGAGTTTATATAAATACTGATGTCTAATCTTAGAGTGTTGAGTTTATATAAATACTGATGTCTAATCTTAGACTGTTGAGTTTATATAAATACTGATGTCTAATCTTAGAGTGTTGAGTTTATATAAATACTGATGTCTAATCTTAGACTGTTGAGTTTATATAAATACTGATGTCTAATCTTAGACTGTTGAGTTGATATAAATACTGATGTCTAATCTTAGAGTGTTGAGTTTATATAAATACTGATGTCTAATCTTAGACTGTTGAGTTTATATAAATACTGATGTCTAATCTTAGACTGTTGAGTTTATATAAATACTGATGTCTTTACCTTAGACTGTTGAGTTTATATAAATACTGATGTCTTTACCTTAGACTGTTGAGTTAATATAAATACTGATGTCTAATCTTAGACTGTTGAGTTAATATAAATACTGATGTCTAATCTTAGACTGTTGAGTTTATATAAATACTGATGTCTAATCTTAGACTGTTGAGTTTATATAAATACTGATGTCTAATCTTAGACTGTTGAGTTTATATAAATACTGATGTCTAATCTTAGACTGTTGAGTTTATATAAATACTGATGTCTAATCTTAGACTGTTGAGTTTATATAAATACTGATGTCTTTACCTCAGACTTTTGAGTTTATATAAATACTGATGTCTTTACCTTAGACTGTTGAGTTTATATAAATACTGATGTCTAATCTTAGACTGTTGAGTTTATATAAATACTGATGTCTAATCTTAGACTGTTGAGTTTATATAAATACTGATGTCTAATCTTAGACTGTTGAGTTTATATAAATACTAATGTCTAATCTTAGACTGTTGAGTTTATATAAATACTGATGTCTTTACCTCAGACTTTTGAGTTTATATAAATACTGATGTCTTTACCTTAGACTGTTGAGTTTATATAAATACTGATGTCTAATCTTAGACTGTTGAGTTTATATAAATACTAATGTCTAATCTTAGACTGTTGAGTTTATATAAATACTGATGTCTAATCTTAGACTGTTGAGTTTATATAAATACTGATGTCTAATCTTAGACTGTTGAGTTGATATAAATACTGATGTCTAATCTTAGACTGTTGAGTTTATATAAATACTGATGTCTAATCTTAGACTGTTGAGTTTATATAAATACTGATGTCTTTACCTTAGACTGTTGAGTTTATATAAATACTGATGTCTAATCTTAGACTGTTGTGTTTATATAGATACTGATGTCTAATCTTAGACTGTTGAGTTTATATAAATACTGATGTCTAATCTTAGACTGTTGAGTTTATATAAATACTGATGTCTAATCTTAGACTGTTGAGTTTATATAAATACTGATGTCTAATCTTAGACTGTTGAGTTTATATAAATACTGATGTCTTTACCTTAGACTGTTGAGTTTATATAAATACTGATGTCTAATCTTAGACTGTTGAGTTTATATAAATACTGATGTCTAATCTTAGACTGTTGTGTTTATATAGATACTGATGTCTAATCTTAGACTGTTGAGTTTATATAGATACTGATGTCTAATCTTAGACTGTTGAGTTTATATAAATACTGATGTCTTTACCTTAGACTGTTGAGTTTATATAAATACTGATGTCTTTACCTTAGACTGTTGAGTTTATATAAATACTGATGTCTAATCTTAGACTGTTGAGTTTATATAAATACTGATGTCTAATCTTAGACTGTTGAGTTTATATAAATACTGATGTCTAATCTTAGACTGTTGAGTTTAAATAATACTGATGTCTAATCTTAGACTGTTGAGTTTATATAAATACTGATGTCTAATCTTAGACTGTTGAGTTTATATAAATACTGATGTCTAATCTTAGAGTGTTGAGTTTATATAAATACTGATGTCTAATTTTAGACTGTTGAGTTTATATAAATACTGATGTCTAATCTTAGAGTGTTGAGTTTATATAAATACTGATGTCTAATCTTAGACTGTTGAGTTTATATAAATACTGATGTCTTTACCTTAGACTGTTGAGTTTATATAAATACTGATGTCTAATCTTAGACTGTTGAGTTTAAATAATACTGATGTCTAATCTTAGACTGTTGAGTTTATATAAATACTGATGTCTAATCTTAGACTGTTGAGTTTATATAAATACTGATGTCTAATCTTAGACTGTTGAGTTTATATAAATACTGATGTCTAATCTTAGACTGTTGAGTTTATATAAATACTGATGTCTAATCTTAGACTGTTGAGTTTATATAAATACTGATGTCTAATCTTAGACTGTTGAGTTTATATAAATACTGATGTCTAATCTTAGACTGTTGAGTTTATATAAATACTGATGTCTAATCTTAGACTGTTGAGTTTATATAAATACTGATGTCTTTACCTTAGACTGTTGAGTTTATATAAATACTGATGTCTTTACCTTAGACTGTTGAGTTAATATAAATACTGATGTCTAATCTTAGACTGTTGAGTTTATATAAATACTGATGTCTTTACCTTAGACTGTTGAGTTTATATAAATACTGATGTCTAATCTTAGACTGTTGAGTTAATATAAATACTGATGTCTAATCTTAGACTGTTGAGTTTATATAAATACTGATGTCTTTACCTTAGACTGTTGAGTTTATATAAATACTGATGTCTAATCTTAGACTGTTGAGTTTATATAAATACTGATGTCTAATCTTAGACTGTTGAGTTTATATAAATACTGATGTCTTTACCTTAGACTGTTGAGTTTATATAAATACTGATGTCTAATCTTAGACTGTTGAGTTAATATAAATACTGATGTCTAATCTTAGACTGTTGAGTTTATATAAATACTGATGTCTAATCTTAGACTGTTGTGTTTATATAGATACTGATGTCTAATCTTAGACTGTTGAGTTTATATAAATACTGATGTCTTTACCTTAGACTGTTGAGTTTATATAAATACTGATGTCTTTACCTTAGACTTTTGAGTTTATATAAATACTGATGTCTTTACCTTAGACTGTTGAGTTTATATAAATACTGATGTCTTTACCTTAGACTGTTGAGTTTATATAAATACTGATGTCTAATCTTAGACTGTTGAGTTTATATAAATACTGATGTCTAATCTTAGACTGTTGAGTTTATATAAATACTGATGTCTAATCTTAGACTGTTGAGTTTATATAAATACTGATGTCTTTACCTTAGACTTTTGAGTTTATATAAATACTGATGTCTTTACCTTAGACTTTTGAGTTTATATAAATACTGATGTCTTTACCTTAGACTGTTGAGTTTATATAAATACTGATGTCTAATCTTAGACTGTTGAGTTTATATAAATACTGATGTCTAATCTTAGACTGTTGAGTTTATATAAATACTAATGTCTAATCTTAGACTGTTGAGTTTATATAAATACTGATGTCTAATCTTAGACTGTTGAGTTTATATAAATACTGATGTCTAATCTTAGACTGTTGAGTTTATATAAATACTAATGTCTAATCTTAGACTGTTGAGTTTATATAAATACTGATGTCTAATCTTAGACTGTTGAGTTTATATAAATACTGATGTCTAATCTTAGACTGTTGAGTTTATATAAATACTAATGTCTAATCTTAGACTGTTGAGTTTATATAAATACTAATGTCTAATCTTAGACTGTTGAGTTTATATAAATACTAATGTCTAATCTTAGACTGTTGAGTTTATATAAATACTGATGTCTTTACCTTAGACTGTTGAGTTTATATAAATACTGATGTCTAATCTTAGACTGTTGAGTTTATATAAATACTAATGTCTAATCTTAGACTGTTGAGTTTATATAAATACTAATGTCTAATCTTAGACTGTTGAGTTTATATAAATACTAATGTCTAATCTTAGACTGTTGAGTTTATATAAATACTGATGTCTAATCTTAGACTGTTGAGTTTATATAAATACTGATGTCTTTACCTTAGACTGTTGAGTTTATATAAATACTGATGTCTAATCTTAGACTGTTGAGTTTATATAAATACTGATGTCTAATCTTAGACTGTTGAGTTTATATAAATACTGATGTCTTTACCTTAGACTGTTGAGTTTATATAAATACTGATGTCTAATCTTAGACTGTTGAGTTTATATAAATACTGATGTCTAATCTTAGACTGTTGTGTTTATATAAATTCTGATGTCTAATCTTAGACTGTTGAGTTTATATAAATACTGATGTCTAATCTTAGACTGTTGAGTTTATATAAATACTGATGTCTTTACCTTAGACTGTTGAGTTTAAATAAATACTGATGTCTAATCTTAGACTGTTGAGTTTATATAAATACTGATGTCTTTACCTTAGACTGTTGAGTTTATATAAATACTGATGTCTAATCTTAGACTGTTGAGTTTATATAAATACTGATGTCTTTACCTTAGACTGTTGAGTTTATATAAATACTGATGTCTAATCTTAGACTGTTGAGTTTATATAAATACTGATGTCTAATCTTAGACTGTTGAGTTTATATAAATACTGATGTCTAATCTTAGACTGTTGAGTTTATATAAATACTGATGTCTAATCTTAGACTGTTGAGTTTATATAAATACTGATGTCTAATCTTAGACTGTTGAGTTTAAATAATACTGATGTCTAATCTTAGACTGTTGAGTTTATATAAATACTGATGTCTAATCTTAGACTGTTGAGTTTATATAAATACTGATGTCTAATCTTAGAGTGTTGAGTTTATATAAATACTGATGTCTAATCTTAGACTGTTGAGTTTATATAAATACTGATGTCTAATCTTAGAGTGTTGAGTTTATATAAATACTGATGTCTAATCTTAGACTGTTGAGTTTATATAAATACTGATGTCTAATCTTAGACTGTTGAGTTGATATAAATACTGATGTCTAATCTTAGAGTGTTGAGTTTATATAAATACTGATGTCTAATCTTAGACTGTTGAGTTTATATAAATACTGATGTCTAATCTTAGACTGTTGAGTTTATATAAATACTGATGTCTTTACCTTAGACTGTTGAGTTTATATAAATACTGATGTCTTTACCTTAGACTGTTGAGTTAATATAAATACTGATGTCTAATCTTAGACTGTTGAGTTAATATAAATACTGATGTCTAATCTTAGACTGTTGAGTTTATATAAATACTGATGTCTAATCTTAGACTGTTGAGTTTATATAAATACTGATGTCTAATCTTAGACTGTTGAGTTTATATAAATACTGATGTCTAATCTTAGACTGTTGAGTTTATATAAATACTGATGTCTAATCTTAGACTGTTGAGTTTATATAAATACTGATGTCTTTACCTCAGACTTTTGAGTTTATATAAATACTGATGTCTTTACCTTAGACTGTTGAGTTTATATAAATACTGATGTCTAATCTTAGACTGTTGAGTTTATATAAATACTAATGTCTAATCTTAGACTGTTGAGTTTATATAAATACTGATGTCTTTACCTCAGACTTTTGAGTTTATATAAATACTGATGTCTTTACCTTAGACTGTTGAGTTTATATAAATACTGATGTCTAATCTTAGACTGTTGAGTTTATATAAATACTAATGTCTAATCTTAGACTGTTGAGTTTATATAAATACTGATGTCTTTACCTCAGACTTTTGAGTTTATATAAATACTGATGTCTTTACCTTAGACTGTTGAGTTTATATAAATACTGATGTCTAATCTTAGACTGTTGAGTTTATATAAATACTAATGTCTAATCTTAGACTGTTGAGTTTATATAAATACTGATGTCTAATCTTAGACTGTTGAGTTTATATAAATACTGATGTCTTTACCTTAGACTGTTGAGTTTATATAAATACTGATGTCTAATCTTAGACTGTTGAGTTTATATAAATACTAATGTCTAATCTTAGACTGTTGAGTTTATATAAATACTGATGTCTAATCTTAGACTGTTGAGTTTATATAAATACTGATGTCTAATCTTAGACTGTTGAGTTTATATAAATACTGATGTCTAATCTTAGACTGTTGAGTTTATATAAATACTGATGTCTAATCTTAGACTGTTGAGTTTATATAAATACTGATGTCTTTACCTTAGACTGTTGAGTTTATATAAATACTGATGTCTAATCTTAGACTGTTGTGTTTATATAGATACTGATGTCTAATCTTAGACTGTTGAGTTTATATAAATACTGATGTCTAATCTTAGACTGTTGAGTTTATATAAATACTGATGTCTAATCTTAGACTGTTGAGTTTATATAAATACTGATGTCTAATCTTAGACTGTTGAGTTTATATAAATACTGATGTCTTTACCTTAGACTGTTGAGTTTATATAAATACTGATGTCTAATCTTAGACTGTTGAGTTTATATAAATACTGATGTCTAATCTTAGACTGTTGTGTTTATATAGATACTGATGTCTAATCTTAGACTGTTGAGTTTATATAGATACTGATGTCTAATCTTAGACTGTTGAGTTTATATAAATACTGATGTCTTTACCTTAGACTGTTGAGTTTATATAAATACTGATGTCTTTACCTTAGACTGTTGAGTTTATATAAATACTGATGTCTAATCTTAGACTGTTGAGTTTATATAAATACTGATGTCTAATCTTAGACTGTTGAGTTTATATAAATACTGATGTCTAATCTTAGACTGTTGAGTTTAAATAATACTGATGTCTAATCTTAGACTGTTGAGTTTATATAAATACTGATGTCTAATCTTAGACTGTTGAGTTTATATAAATACTGATGTCTAATCTTAGAGTGTTGAGTTTATATAAATACTGATGTCTAATTTTAGACTGTTGAGTTTATATAAATACTGATGTCTAATCTTAGAGTGTTGAGTTTATATAAATACTGATGTCTAATCTTAGACTGTTGAGTTTATATAAATACTGATGTCTTTACCTTAGACTGTTGAGTTTATATAAATACTGATGTCTAATCTTAGACTGTTGAGTTTAAATAATACTGATGTCTAATCTTAGACTGTTGAGTTTATATAAATACTGATGTCTAATCTTAGACTGTTGAGTTTATATAAATACTGATGTCTAATCTTAGACTGTTGAGTTTATATAAATACTGATGTCTAATCTTAGACTGTTGAGTTTATATAAATACTGATGTCTAATCTTAGACTGTTGAGTTGATATAAATACTGATGTCTAATCTTAGAGTGTTGAGTTTATATAAATACTGATGTCTAATCTTAGACTGTTGAGTTTATATAAATACTGATGTCTAATCTTAGACTGTTGAGTTTATATAAATACTGATGTCTTTACCTTAGACTGTTGAGTTTATATAAATACTGATGTCTTTACCTTAGACTGTTGAGTTAATATAAATACTGATGTCTAATCTTAGACTGTTGAGTTAATATAAATACTGATGTCTAATCTTAGACTGTTGAGTTTATATAAATACTGATGTCTAATCTTAGACTGTTGAGTTTATATAAATACTGATGTCTAATCTTAGACTGTTGAGTTTATATAAATACTGATGTCTAATCTTAGACTGTTGAGTTGATATAAATACTGATGTCTAATCTTAGAGTGTTGAGTTTATATAAATACTGATGTCTAATCTTAGACTGTTGAGTTTATATAAATACTGATGTCTAATCTTAGACTGTTGAGTTTATATAAATACTGATGTCTTTACCTTAGACTGTTGAGTTTATATAAATACTGATGTCTTTACCTTAGACTGTTGAGTTAATATAAATACTGATGTCTAATCTTAGACTGTTGAGTTTATATAAATACTGATGTCTAATCTTAGACTGTTGAGTTAATATAAATACTGATGTCTAATCTTAGACTGTTGAGTTTATATAAATACTGATGTCTTTACCTTAGACTGTTGAGTTTATATAAATACTGATGTCTAATCTTAGACTGTTGAGTTTATATAAATACTGATGTCTAATCTTAGACTGTTGAGTTTATATAAATACTGATGTCTTTACCTTAGACTGTTGAGTTTATATAAATACTGATGTCTAATCTTAGACTGTTGAGTTAATATAAATACTGATGTCTAATCTTAGACTGTTGAGTTTATATAAATACTGATGTCTAATCTTAGACTGTTGTGTTTATATAGATACTGATGTCTAATCTTAGACTGTTGAGTTTATATAAATACTGATGTCTTTACCTTAGACTGTTGAGTTTATATAAATACTGATGTCTAATCTTAGACTGTTGAGTTAATATAAATACTGATGTCTAATCTTAGACTGTTGAGTTTATATAAATACTGATGTCTTTACCTTAGACTGTTGAGTTTATATAAATACTGATGTCTAATCTTAGACTGTTGAGTTTATATAAATACTGATGTCTAATCTTAGACTGTTGAGTTTATATAAATACTGATGTCTTTACCTTAGACTGTTGAGTTTATATAAATACTGATGTCTTTACCTTAGACTGTTGAGTTTATATAAATACTGATGTCTTTACCTTAGACTGTTGAGTTTATATAAATACTGATGTCTTTACCTTAGACTGTTGAGTTTATATAAATACTGATGTCTAATCTTAGACTGTTGAGTTTATATAAATACTAATGTCTAATCTTAGACTGTTGAGTTTATATAAATACTGATGTCTTTACCTCAGACTTTTGAGTTTATATAAATACTGATGTCTTTACCTTAGACTGTTGAGTTTATATAAATACTGATGTCTAATCTTAGACTGTTGAGTTTATATAAATACTAATGTCTAATCTTAGACTGTTGAGTTTATATAAATACTGATGTCTAATCTTAGACTGTTGAGTTTATATAAATACTGATGTCTAATCTTAGACTGTTGAGTTGATATAAATACTGATGTCTAATCTTAGACTGTTGAGTTTATATAAATACTGATGTCTAATCTTAGACTGTTGAGTTTATATAAATACTGATGTCTTTACCTTAGACTGTTGAGTTTATATAAATACTGATGTCTAATCTTAGACTGTTGTGTTTATATAGATACTGATGTCTAATCTTAGACTGTTGAGTTTATATAAATACTGATGTCTAATCTTAGACTGTTGAGTTTATATAAATACTGATGTCTAATCTTAGACTGTTGAGTTTATATAAATACTGATGTCTAATCTTAGACTGTTGAGTTTATATAAATACTGATGTCTTTACCTTAGACTGTTGAGTTTATATAAATACTGATGTCTAATCTTAGACTGTTGAGTTTATATAAATACTGATGTCTAATCTTAGACTGTTGTGTTTATATAGATACTGATGTCTAATCTTAGACTGTTGAGTTTATATAGATACTGATGTCTAATCTTAGACTGTTGAGTTTATATAAATACTGATGTCTTTACCTTAGACTGTTGAGTTTATATAAATACTGATGTCTTTACCTTAGACTGTTGAGTTTATATAAATACTGATGTCTAATCTTAGACTGTTGAGTTTATATAAATACTGATGTCTAATCTTAGACTGTTGAGTTTATATAAATACTGATGTCTAATCTTAGACTGTTGAGTTTAAATAATACTGATGTCTAATCTTAGACTGTTGAGTTTATATAAATACTGATGTCTAATCTTAGACTGTTGAGTTTATATAAATACTGATGTCTAATCTTAGAGTGTTGAGTTTATATAAATACTGATGTCTAATTTTAGACTGTTGAGTTTATATAAATACTGATGTCTAATCTTAGAGTGTTGAGTTTATATAAATACTGATGTCTAATCTTAGACTGTTGAGTTTATATAAATACTGATGTCTAATCTTAGACTGTTGAGTTTATATAAATACTGATGTCTAATCTTAGACTGTTGAGTTTAAATAATACTGATGTCTAATCTTAGACTGTTGAGTTTATATAAATACTGATGTCTAATCTTAGACTGTTGAGTTTATATAAATACTGATGTCTAATCTTAGACTGTTGAGTTTATATAAATACTGATGTCTAATCTTAGACTGTTGAGTTTATATAAATACTGATGTCTAATCTTAGACTGTTGAGTTGATATAAATACTGATGTCTAATCTTAGACTGTTGAGTTTATATAAATACTGATGTCTAATCTTAGACTGTTGAGTTTATATAAATACTGATGTCTAATCTTAGACTGTTGAGTTTATATAAATACTGATGTCTAATCTTAGACTGTTGAGTTTATATAAATACTGATGTCTTTACCTTAGACTGTTGAGTTTATATAAATACTGATGTCTAATCTTAGACTGTTGAGTTTATATAAATACTGATGTCTAATCTTAGACTGTTGAGTTTATATAAATACTGATGTCTTTAACTTACACTTTTGAGTTTATAAATACTGATGTCTAATCTTAGACTGTTGAGTTAATATAAATACTGATGTCTAATCTTAGACTGTTGAGTTTATATAAATACTGATGTCTTTACCTTAGACTGTTGAGTTTATATAAATACTGATGTCTAATCTTAGACTGTTGAGTTTATATAAATACTGATGTCTAATCTTAGACTGTTGAGTTTATATAAATACTGATGTCTTTACCTTAGACTGTTGAGTTTATATAAATACTGATGTCTAATCTTAGACTGTTGAGTTAATATAAATACTGATGTCTAATCTTAGACTGTTGAGTTTATATAAATACTGATGTCTAATCTTAGACTGTTGTGTTTATATAGATACTGATGTCTAATCTTAGACTGTTGAGTTTATATAAATACTGATGTCTTTACCTTAGACTGTTGAGTTTATATAAATACTGATGTCTTTACCTTAGACTTTTGAGTTTATATAAATACTGATGTCTTTACCTTAGACTGTTGAGTTTATATAAATACTGATGTCTTTACCTTAGACTGTTGAGTTTATATAAATACTGATGTCTAATCTTAGACTGTTGAGTTTATATAAATACTGATGTCTAATCTTAGACTGTTGAGTTTATATAAATACTGATGTCTAATCTTAGACTGTTGAGTTTATATAAATACTGATGTCTTTACCTTAGACTTTTGAGTTTATATAAATACTGATGTCTTTACCTTAGACTTTTGAGTTTATATAAATACTGATGTCTTTACCTTAGACTGTTGAGTTTATATAAATACTGATGTCTAATCTTAGACTGTTGAGTTTATATAAATACTGATGTCTAATCTTAGACTGTTGAGTTTATATAAATACTAATGTCTAATCTTAGACTGTTGAGTTTATATAAATACTGATGTCTAATCTTAGACTGTTGAGTTTATATAAATACTGATGTCTAATCTTAGACTGTTGAGTTTATATAAATACTAATGTCTAATCTTAGACTGTTGAGTTTATATAAATACTGATGTCTAATCTTAGACTGTTGAGTTTATATAAATACTGATGTCTAATCTTAGACTGTTGAGTTTATATAAATACTAATGTCTAATCTTAGACTGTTGAGTTTATATAAATACTAATGTCTAATCTTAGACTGTTGAGTTTATATAAATACTAATGTCTAATCTTAGACTGTTGAGTTTATATAAATACTGATGTCTTTACCTTAGACTGTTGAGTTTATATAAATACTGATGTCTAATCTTAGACTGTTGAGTTTATATAAATACTAATGTCTAATCTTAGACTGTTGAGTTTATATAAATACTAATGTCTAATCTTAGACTGTTGAGTTTATATAAATACTAATGTCTAATCTTAGACTGTTGAGTTTATATAAATACTGATGTCTAATCTTAGACTGTTGAGTTTATATAAATACTGATGTCTTTACCTTAGACTGTTGAGTTTATATAAATACTGATGTCTAATCTTAGACTGTTGAGTTTATATAAATACTGATGTCTAATCTTAGACTGTTGAGTTTATATAAATACTGATGTCTTTACCTTAGACTGTTGAGTTTATATAAATACTGATGTCTAATCTTAGACTGTTGAGTTTATATAAATACTGATGTCTAATCTTAGACTGTTGTGTTTATATAAATTCTGATGTCTAATCTTAGACTGTTGAGTTTATATAAATACTGATGTCTAATCTTAGACTGTTGAGTTTATATAAATACTGATGTCTTTACCTTAGACTGTTGAGTTTAAATAAATACTGATGTCTAATCTTAGACTGTTGAGTTTATATAAATACTGATGTCTTTACCTTAGACTGTTGAGTTTATATAAATACTGATGTCTAATCTTAGACTGTTGAGTTTATATAAATACTGATGTCTTTACCTTAGACTGTTGAGTTTATATAAATACTGATGTCTAATCTTAGACTGTTGAGTTTATATAAATACTGATGTCTAATCTTAGACTGTTGAGTTTATATAAATACTGATGTCTAATCTTAGACTGTTGAGTTTATATAAATACTGATGTCTAATCTTAGACTGTTGAGTTTATATAAATACTGATGTCTAATCTTAGACTGTTGAGTTTATATAAATACTGATGTCTAATCTTAGACTGTTGAGTTTAAATAATACTGATGTCTAATCTTAGACTGTTGAGTTTATATAAATACTGATGTCTAATCTTAGACTGTTGAGTTTATATAAATACTGATGTCTAATCTTAGAGTGTTGAGTTTATATAAATACTGATGTCTAATCTTAGACTGTTGAGTTTATATAAATACTGATGTCTAATCTTAGAGTGTTGAGTTTATATAAATACTGATGTCTAATCTTAGACTGTTGAGTTTATATAAATACTGATGTCTAATCTTAGACTGTTGAGTTGATATAAATACTGATGTCTAATCTTAGAGTGTTGAGTTTATATAAATACTGATGTCTAATCTTAGACTGTTGAGTTTATATAAATACTGATGTCTAATCTTAGACTGTTGAGTTTATATAAATACTGATGTCTTTACCTTAGACTGTTGAGTTTATATAAATACTGATGTCTTTACCTTAGACTGTTGAGTTAATATAAATACTGATGTCTAATCTTAGACTGTTGAGTTAATATAAATACTGATGTCTAATCTTAGACTGTTGAGTTTATATAAATACTGATGTCTAATCTTAGACTGTTGAGTTTATATAAATACTGATGTCTAATCTTAGACTGTTGAGTTTATATAAATACTGATGTCTAATCTTAGACTGTTGAGTTTATATAAATACTGATGTCTAATCTTAGACTGTTGAGTTTATATAAATACTGATGTCTTTACCTCAGACTTTTGAGTTTATATAAATACTGATGTCTTTACCTTAGACTGTTGAGTTTATATAAATACTGATGTCTAATCTTAGACTGTTGAGTTTATATAAATACTAATGTCTAATCTTAGACTGTTGAGTTTATATAAATACTGATGTCTTTACCTCAGACTTTTGAGTTTATATAAATACTGATGTCTTTACCTTAGACTGTTGAGTTTATATAAATACTGATGTCTAATCTTAGACTGTTGAGTTTATATAAATACTAATGTCTAATCTTAGACTGTTGAGTTTATATAAATACTGATGTCTTTACCTCAGACTTTTGAGTTTATATAAATACTGATGTCTTTACCTTAGACTGTTGAGTTTATATAAATACTGATGTCTAATCTTAGACTGTTGAGTTTATATAAATACTAATGTCTAATCTTAGACTGTTGAGTTTATATAAATACTGATGTCTAATCTTAGACTGTTGAGTTTATATAAATACTGATGTCTTTACCTTAGACTGTTGAGTTTATATAAATACTGATGTCTAATCTTAGACTGTTGAGTTTATATAAATACTAATGTCTAATCTTAGACTGTTGAGTTTATATAAATACTGATGTCTAATCTTAGACTGTTGAGTTTATATAAATACTGATGTCTAATCTTAGACTGTTGAGTTTATATAAATACTGATGTCTAATCTTAGACTGTTGAGTTTATATAAATACTGATGTCTAATCTTAGACTGTTGAGTTTATATAAATACTGATGTCTTTACCTTAGACTGTTGAGTTTATATAAATACTGATGTCTAATCTTAGACTGTTGTGTTTATATAGATACTGATGTCTAATCTTAGACTGTTGAGTTTATATAAATACTGATGTCTAATCTTAGACTGTTGAGTTTATATAAATACTGATGTCTAATCTTAGACTGTTGAGTTTATATAAATACTGATGTCTAATCTTAGACTGTTGAGTTTATATAAATACTGATGTCTTTACCTTAGACTGTTGAGTTTATATAAATACTGATGTCTAATCTTAGACTGTTGAGTTTATATAAATACTGATGTCTAATCTTAGACTGTTGTGTTTATATAGATACTGATGTCTAATCTTAGACTGTTGAGTTTATATAGATACTGATGTCTAATCTTAGACTGTTGAGTTTATATAAATACTGATGTCTTTACCTTAGACTGTTGAGTTTATATAAATACTGATGTCTTTACCTTAGACTGTTGAGTTTATATAAATACTGATGTCTAATCTTAGACTGTTGAGTTTATATAAATACTGATGTCTAATCTTAGACTGTTGAGTTTATATAAATACTGATGTCTAATCTTAGACTGTTGAGTTTAAATAATACTGATGTCTAATCTTAGACTGTTGAGTTTATATAAATACTGATGTCTAATCTTAGACTGTTGAGTTTATATAAATACTGATGTCTAATCTTAGAGTGTTGAGTTTATATAAATACTGATGTCTAATTTTAGACTGTTGAGTTTATATAAATACTGATGTCTAATCTTAGAGTGTTGAGTTTATATAAATACTGATGTCTAATCTTAGACTGTTGAGTTTATATAAATACTGATGTCTTTACCTTAGACTGTTGAGTTTATATAAATACTGATGTCTAATCTTAGACTGTTGAGTTTAAATAATACTGATGTCTAATCTTAGACTGTTGAGTTTATATAAATACTGATGTCTAATCTTAGACTGTTGAGTTTATATAAATACTGATGTCTAATCTTAGACTGTTGAGTTTATATAAATACTGATGTCTAATCTTAGACTGTTGAGTTTATATAAATACTGATGTCTTTACCTTAGACTGTTGAGTTTATATAAATACTGATGTCTTTACCTTAGACTGTTGAGTTAATATAAATACTGATGTCTAATCTTAGACTGTTGAGTTAATATAAATACTGATGTCTAATCTTAGACTGTTGAGTTTATATAAATACTGATGTCTAATCTTAGACTGTTGAGTTTATATAAATACTGATGTCTAATCTTAGACTGTTGAGTTTATATAAATACTGATGTCTAATCTTAGACTGTTGAGTTGATATAAATACTGATGTCTAATCTTAGAGTGTTGAGTTTATATAAATACTGATGTCTAATCTTAGACTGTTGAGTTTATATAAATACTGATGTCTAATCTTAGACTGTTGAGTTTATATAAATACTGATGTCTTTACCTTAGACTGTTGAGTTTATATAAATACTGATGTCTTTACCTTAGACTGTTGAGTTAATATAAATACTGATGTCTAATCTTAGACTGTTGAGTTTATATAAATACTGATGTCTAATCTTAGACTGTTGAGTTAATATAAATACTGATGTCTAATCTTAGACTGTTGAGTTTATATAAATACTGATGTCTTTACCTTAGACTGTTGAGTTTATATAAATACTGATGTCTAATCTTAGACTGTTGAGTTTATATAAATACTGATGTCTAATCTTAGACTGTTGAGTTTATATAAATACTGATGTCTTTACCTTAGACTGTTGAGTTTATATAAATACTGATGTCTAATCTTAGACTGTTGAGTTAATATAAATACTGATGTCTAATCTTAGACTGTTGAGTTTATATAAATACTGATGTCTAATCTTAGACTGTTGTGTTTATATAGATACTGATGTCTAATCTTAGACTGTTGAGTTTATATAAATACTGATGTCTTTACCTTAGACTGTTGAGTTTATATAAATACTGATGTCTAATCTTAGACTGTTGAGTTAATATAAATACTGATGTCTAATCTTAGACTGTTGAGTTTATATAAATACTGATGTCTTTACCTTAGACTGTTGAGTTTATATAAATACTGATGTCTAATCTTAGACTGTTGAGTTTATATAAATACTGATGTCTAATCTTAGACTGTTGAGTTTATATAAATACTGATGTCTTTACCTTAGACTGTTGAGTTTATATAAATACTGATGTCTTTACCTTAGACTGTTGAGTTTATATAAATACTGATGTCTTTACCTTAGACTGTTGAGTTTATATAAATACTGATGTCTTTACCTTAGACTGTTGAGTTTATATAAATACTGATGTCTAATCTTAGACTGTTGAGTTTATATAAATACTGATGTCTAATCTTAGACTGTTGAGTTTATATAAATACTGATGTCTTTACCTTAGACTGTTGAGTTTATATAAATACTGATGTCTAATCTTAGACTGTTGAGTTTATATAAATACTGATGTCTTTACCTTAGACTGTTGAGTTTATATAAATACTGATGTCTAATCTTAGACTGTTGAGTTTATATAAATACTGATGTCTAATCTTAGACTGTTGAGTTTATATAAATACTGATGTCTTTACCTTAGACTGTTGAGTTTATATAAATACTGATGTCTAATCTTAGACTGTTGAGTTTATATAAATACTGATGTCTAATCTTAGACTGTTGAGTTTATATAAATACTGATGTCTTTACCTTAGACTGTTGAGTTTATATAAATACTGATGTCTAATCTTAGACTGTTGAGTTTATATAAATACTGATGTCTTTACCTTAGACTGTTGAGTTTATATAAATACTGATGTCTAATCTTAGACTGTTGAGTTTATATAAATACTGATGTCTTTACCTTAGACTGTTGAGTTTATATAAATACTGATGTCTTTACCTTAGACTGTTGAGTTTATATAAATACTGATGTCTTTACCTTAGACTGTTGAGTTTATATAAATACTGGTGTCTTTACCTTAGACTGTTGAGTTTATATAAATACTGATGTCTTTACCTTAGACTGTTGAGTTTATATAAATACTGATGTCTAATCTTAGACTGTTGAGTTTATATAAATACTGATGTCTTTACCTTAGACTACTGAGTTTGACAGCTGAAACAGAGCACGATGAGTTTTAGCGCCTTTCCTCAGGAGCTTTAAGTGAATGCTCCATAAAAGGCCAAAACCAGACCTTGATTTGTCTCCTTTATTTTAACCAGCAAATCCCCAAGGTTGAAAATGAGCTTTGATTCTTTAATGAGCCAGTCAGCATGAACAGAAGCCCTCCACAGATTCAGACCGTAACAGCTACGACGCCTGCATGTCAACAGATCCATCTCCATGGCAACGGAGCAGAGCTTTATGAAACACCATGAGGATGTTACCTTGGTTCAACTCTCTAAGCCGCTGTGCACTTTGGGTCCTTGAAGTAATTTATGTCAATTATGTTGTGGTTTGGCTGACATTCATGCAAAAAAAAATGACACAATGAAGACTCAAGGAATGGAAATAAAGCATCAAATTAAATTTTCTTTGTAAGCTAAAGCAGCAGAAAGAGTGGAGCAGAGCTAAACTCAGATCAGTGAGTATCCCTTCTGAAGACGCTTGGAGAAAAACCCTGCAGCTGGATATGGACCAGAAGTTTTTAATTTTGTTTCTTCTCAAAGTTCTCTTTGACTTCCTTGTTTTTTGGCAGGAGAGTAAACAACACAATATACGGGATGAATGGGTCGATAGGAGGAAGAGCCGCTAACCATGAAATCTTATTGGACAATCAATCAGTCAATTTTGCCTGCCCGAGCCTGCTCCCCCCACCAAATTGGAGCCCTCAGTGGTGGTGAAGTCAACTGGTAATTTGGGAGTGCAGTGCTTTGGGGTACTCTGCTTCTGCTGAGGCGGAGAGCTGCATCCCCAGAAAGTGCTCTGAACTGAAAGGGCAGCTCAGGCAAAGCACTGAAGGATTTTTCAAGAGGAAAAGCTTAAAAATAATGACATCTTTGGAGGGAGTCTGTTATGGCTGAGAGCTCCTCTAGCCTTCTATAATTGGTCCCACATAAAGCACCATTACAATTTGATTTGGCTATAAACAGACATTTAAAGCTGCAACATTTAATTTGCACTTTGTTGGCCCAAAATGGCAGCAGGAGGAAGCTGTTAGAATATTTACAGACCTCATTACTAAGAAATGCTTGAAGATAAGATTAGTAAAGTGCAGAGAGAAGGTTTCTGCTCACTCAGTGGATCTGTGGATTACTTTTGAACAAAAACCTTATTAGCACGACTCAAATGAGCGATTTTAAACAATGAGGGAAGCCACTATTGTCTGCAGCTCCCATCATATTACTGAGTGTAATGAGAAAAACACTGACTTCACTACAAACTCTCTAAATGACTCTTTCATTCACCTTATCTTCATCCACTCGTCTCAGGTGTTATGTTTGCATGCATGTGCTTGGAGACTGCCTGATTCTTCACGGCTGATCTCGTCTGAGACTCAGTAAAAATCCACCTCTGTAGGGATTCTTCAGTCATCTGTCCTAAAGGTCAGTCTTTGAAAGAACGACATAAAAATGATTGATTCTGTGACTTCTAGCGTAGCCAGTGCACACTGGGAGAACTGATACTGGACTTTGGATCAAGACTAACTGAGTCTAAAATGAGGTTTCAGTGGTTTCACATGAGGATCTCACAGCAGAGTGAATGGCCCTCATTTATCAAGCATGCATACTGCAGAAACTGGCTGTACAGTCATTTCCAGAATTTATTAGAGAGTGAAGGACATGGTGAAATACCACACCAGGTCTCAGTCTTCCAGTATGAAGGTACTTGAGTATTTTCAGCATTTCAGCTAAAGTATTGAAATGCATTCATGTGATCATTCTAAACTTTGGCTGAAACTGGACTGCAGCTCTAGACGGTCATGTGACGTCACAGGCAGCGCCAGGCTCACAGAAATATGATGTTCAGTGCCATCAGTCCAGATCCTGATAGAATGCTTCTAGAAAAGTCTGGAGCTATAACAGCTATTACAGGAGACACAACAATCACTCTGAGGTGAATATAATCTAAAGTCAACTCAACGATCCTGCTTAGTCTTGCCTTTTTTAAGATAAATCTTTGGGCATTTTCTGCCATTATTCAGAGAGGAGGACAGAGGGTAGAGTCAGAAAGACTTGAACCTGAACACCTGCCCCCCCATTCCTCTGACCTTAAAGGAAAATTAAGACCAGAGATAAACACAAGTCATTTTTGAAAGTCCAAGTCAAGCCCCAAGTTGTCTCTGGTCGTAATGAGCGTTCCATGATCTGCTTCTGCTTAGACCGCTGCATGGTCCTATCTGAGGTAGTGAAACTTAACGTGTGGCTCTTTTGTGATGATTTGAGGCTCTTCATGCCCCCAGGCAACCTAAAAAAAATTGGATTTTTGCCAATTTAAGTCAACTCATTTTTTGTCACTCCTCACCATTTTTGCCCCTTTCACCCATTTTTGACACCTTTAAATAATTTTAATGCCAATTTAAATCCCTTTTTGCCACTTTTATCCTGTTTTGGCCACTTTTTTCTGCTTTCTTATATATGCAAATTCACCCCCTTTTTGCTACTTTTTGCCACTTGTTTGGCCATTTAAGCTGCCTTTTTCCAGTAAATGCCACTTTTTTTCTTATTGTATTGTATTACAGTCGCTAGAAAAAAGTATGTGAACCCTTTGAGATCATCAAATGTGTCATCAAATGTGTTCTGATCTTCATCTAATTCACAACAATAGACAAATACAGTCTGCTTTAACTAATACCATGCAAAAAACGATACGTTTTCATGTTTTTATTGAACAAAACATGTAAACATTCACAGTGCAGGGTGGAAAAAGTATGTGAACCCTAGGCTAATGACTTCTCCAAGAGCTAATTGGAGCCAGGAGTCAGCCAACCTGGAGTCCAATCGATGTGATGAGATTGGATGTGTTGGTTAAAGCTGCCCTGCCCTATAAAAAACAAACAACAGTGTTGAATTTGCTGTTCTCAAGAAGCATTGCCTGATGTGAACCATGCCTGGCACAAAAGAGCTCTCAGAAGACCTACGATCAAGAATTGTTGACTTGCATGAAGACGGAAAGGGTTACAAAAGTATCTCTAAAAGCCTTGATGTTCATGTGTCCACGGTAAGACAGACTGTCTACAAATGGAGAAGGTTCAGCACTGTTGCTACTCTCCCTAGGTGTGGTCGTCCTGCAAAGATGACTGCAAGAGCACAGCACAGAATGCTCAATGAGGTGAAGAAGAATCCTAGAGTGTCAGCTAAAGACTTACAGACATCTCTGGCACATGCCAACATTTGTGTTGACAAATCTACAATAAGTAAAACATTAAACAAGAATGGAGTTCATGGGAGGACACCACGGAGGAAGCCACTGCTGTCCAAAAAAAACATTGCTGCACATTTGAAGTTTGCAAAAGAGCACCTGGATGTTCCACAGCACTACTGGCAAAATATTCTGTCCATAGCTGAAACCAAAATTGAGTTGTTTGGAAGGAACACACAACACTATGTGTGGAGAAAAAAAGGCACAGCACACCAACATCAAAACCTCATCCCAACTGTGAAATATGGTGGAGGGGCCATCATGGTTTGGGGCTGCTTTGCTGCCTCAGGGCCTGGACGGATTGCTGTCATTGATGGAAAAATGAATTCCCAATTTTATCTAGACATTTTACATGAAAACTTAAGACCATCTGTCCACCAACTGAAGCTCAACAGAGGATGGATGATACAACAGGACAACGACCCAAAGCATAGAAGTAAATCAACAACAGAATGGCTTCAAAAGAAGAAAATACGCCTTCTGGAGTGGCCCAGTCAGAGTCCTGACCTCAACTCGATTGAGATGCTGTGGCATGACCTCAAGAGAGTGATCCACACCAGACATCTCAAGAATATGGCTGAACTGAAACAGTTTTGTAAAGAGGAATGGTCCAAAATTCCTCCTGACCGTTGTGCAGGTCTGATCTGAACTACAGGAAACGTTGGTTGAGGTTATTGCTGCCAACGGAGGGTCAACCAGTCATTAGCCTAGGGGTTCACATACTTTTTCCACCCTGCACTGTGAATGTTTACATGTTTTGTTCAATAAAAACATGAAAACATATCATTTTTTGTGCAGTATTAGTTAAAGCAGACTGTGTTTGTCTATTGTTGTGAATTAGATGAAGATCGGAGCACATTTGATGACCAATTTTTGCAGAAATCCAAGAATTCTCAAAGGGTTTACATACTTTTTTCTAGCGACTGTATGTTGTCAGTGTTTATATAACCCCCTCTAACTCAGATTTTGTGGCAGCAGTAGTAGGCGTTAGAATATCTCTAGGTTTCGGTATGAACTGATGAACTGACCTTTTCTATAGTAGCTAGGGACTAATATTAGAGCAGTGAAACTCAACGTGTGGCTCTTTTGTGATGATTTGTGGCTCTTTATGCCCAGAAAGCCTTAACAAAAACAAAACTT
This sequence comes from Cheilinus undulatus, assembly GCF_018320785.1. Classification (NCBI taxonomy): domain Eukaryota; kingdom Metazoa; phylum Chordata; class Actinopteri; order Labriformes; family Labridae; genus Cheilinus; species Cheilinus undulatus. Next base: position 1,548,773 of record NC_054872.1, read on the forward strand.
TGACCTCAGAAATTATCTATCCCACAATTATACAGTCGGCTTAAATTGTCAAAATTTAATAGCCAACTCCTTTTTGTTTGTATATTTCTGTTGCCCTTATTTGCAGTTTTTTTCCACTTATCAAACCAGTTTTTGACACTTTTATCCTGGCTTTTTGCTATTTGCAGTCTTTTCCCCCTTTTTTGCCATTTTTTCCCCACTTTTCGCCCAGTTAAGCTGCCTTTTACCATTTAGTGCCACTTTTTCTATATTTTGTCCATTTTTCCACCTTTTTAGCTGCTTTTTGCCAATATTAGTCAACTCCTATTTTGTCACTCTTCATCACTTTTTGCCACTTTAAATCAATTTTTGCCATTTTTTGCCCATTTTGGCCACTTTCAACCTTTTTTCTGCGTTTTGCTATATGCAAATTCAACCCCTTGTTTGCTACTTTTTGCCACTTTTTTCTCGTTCTAGCTGCCTTTTGCCAGTAAATGCTACTTTTTCCTCATGTTTGCCCATTTTTCCCACCTTTTTGCTGTTTTTTGTCTATTTCTGCCACTTTTCACTCATTTTAGTCACTTTCACCCAGTGTTTGCCACTTTTCAAACTTTTTTTGGTCTTTTGATGCCTGTTTTTCCCTATTCAACCATCCCCACCCTCTTTTTTTTGCTGCTTTTTGACCGTTTTTGCCACCTTTTTCTTATTTTATTGCCACTATAACCCATTTTTGCCACTCTTCAACAATTAGACTGTGGCTCTTGCAAAGGTTTTTTCAACAGGTTGGCTCTTTGGTTGAGCAGGGTTGAGTAACACTGGTCTAAGGAATTTAACACCTGGACTGTACCATCATCATCGGCACAGGTGGGTTCACCTTTGCTGACCTCAGCGTTCACATGCATGTCCTTACACATGACTGGGGCATGACGTTAGCTTTGTTACACACCATCCACTGTGGCTCATGGATACTACTCAGCATTTCAACTGGTATAACATGAAGAATATCAGCTCTCCTCTTCATAAAGCTCTCCTCTGTGTACATATGAAACCCTACAGAGACATGAGTCAGACTTCACTGATAGAGATGAAATGTTTTATTTGTGCGTTATATCTATTTAATTAATATTACGTTTATGCTAACAATGAAAGACTAACTGTTAATGAACTGTTTATTCTAAAATCAAATAAAAACTGCAGCAGGTTTCATGAACATTTCTACTTCTCACTCAGACAGGTGTGTAATGTGTAAAATTAAGCTGAATTTTTGCATTATTCAGCTGAAATCTCCTGGACTAAGTTACTAATTTATCTGTTAAAGACTTATCCATCTGTCTCTGTTCCTCACGGCCTGGATAAACCTTATTCAAAGTTTCAGAGCTCCTTTCATCTTCTTTATCTGTTTATTATCAGCAAACAGCACATGTATTACATTCCCTGCAAATAAAGACGTGTCAAACGTTTACGAAGCATTTTCTCAGCAACACAAATGTGTGGTGGGAGATTTACGCTGAAATAAGTCAACAGCAAACAACAACAGCTGCAGCAGCAACAACCAAGAAAAAACAGATAAAGACCTGGAGCAGAAAAAAAGCTTTCAAGTCAGCTGGGGTACATTGCCTTGGGCCTGAATGTGAGCAAATCTGAGGCCAAAGACTGGTCTGGTCTGGTCTGGTCTGGTCTGGTCTGGTTTGGTCTGATATGATCTGATCTGATCTGGTCTGGTCTGGTTTGGTTTGGTATGGTTTGGTTTGGTTTGGTCTGGTTTGGTTTGAATTGGTTTGGGCTGGTTTCATTTTAACCGGTTTGGTCTTGTTTGATGTAGATGGTTTAGTTTGGTTTGAATTAGTTTGGTTTGGTTTAGATGGTTTGGTCTGGTTTGGTCCAGTCTCGTCTGGTCTTGTTTGGTCCGGTCTGGTCTGGTCTGGTCTGGTTTGATCTGGTCTGGTCTGGTCTGGTCTGGTCTGGTCTGGTCTGATCTGGTCTGATCTGGTCTGATCTGGTCTGGTTTAGTCTGATCTGGTCTCGTTTGGTCTGGTTTAGTCTGATCTGGTCTGGTCTGGTCTGATTTAGTCTGGTCTGATCTGGTCTGATTTAGTCTGGTCTGGTCTGGTTTTGATTTGGTCTGGTCTGGTCTGGTCTGATCTGGTCTGATCTGGTCTGATCTGGTCTGGTTTAATCTGATTTGGTCTGGTCTGGTCTTGTTTGGTCTGGTTTAGTCTGGTCTGGTCTGGTCTGATTTAGTCTGGTCTGGTCTGGCCTGGTCTGATTTAGTCTGGTCTGGTCTGGTCTGGTCTGGTCTGATCTGGTCCGGTCTGATCTGGTCTGATCTGGTCTGGTTTAGTCTGATTTAGTCTGGTCTGGTCTGGTCTGATCTGGTCCGGTCTGATCTGGTCTGATCTGGTCTGGTTTAGTCTGATTTGGTCTGGTCTGGTCTTGTTTGGTCTGGTTTAGTCTGGTCTGGTCTGGTTTGGTCTGATTTAGTCTGGTCTGGTCTGGTCTGGTTTGATCTGGTCTGGTTTGTCCTGGTTTGGGCAGTGTGAACACAAACATTCCAGACCTGGAGAGGTGGAGAGGTAAATGAAGGGTACCTACACCTTCAGACTGAGTGCTGTCTCCTCAAACACTGAAATGCTTCAAGACAAAACTGTGATAAATCCTGAGCCAGCCCTCTCTGTGTGGTCTGTGCAGGTGAAAAACTAGAAGATACATGATATTACTCATCTAAGCTTTCAGTCTGGTGTCGACGGACATTTCAGTCACAAATGCACACAAGAAGCCAGCAGCTTAAGGCAAGTGGTGCAACTCCATCATGAACACCCAGAAACAAAGAAAAGTGTAGTTAAACAAAGAAAGGTTACCAGAATGGTGGAGACGACCAGAGAGCGGTTGGATAAGGAATCAGAGACGTTCGTGGTCTTTCCCTTCTGGTTGTCAGTCATGTTCAGACCACTAGGAGGGTCCCAGGTTCCAATCTAAAAAACATTAAAAAAAACATGGTAGATATTTTCATTAACAAAAATATAAACTTTGAAGTTTCCTTACGGTGATCTAGGAAAATAAAAATCTAACTGAAGTACAAAGGCAGAGCAAAGCAAATGTTGTGTCGATGCATCTATTACCCTACAAAGACTCAATAAAACAGACATAAACACAGAGCGTGGACATCCACTGTAAACTCTCCCCTCTCTCTGTTCTGGAGTATTCCAACATAAAAACATGCAGCACCCTGAGGACACAGCTGACAGCCATGTGAACCCTCTACACTTTATTCAGGAGTCCCACTGGGAATAATGTTGGAGATGATCAAGGATCTGGATCGGCCCTCTAGCCTCTCAGTGGGTCAGTGAGGATGACTCAGAGGAAGACGGGGTCGGCTGGAGGAGGGAGCAGAAGGTAAAACTATCAGATGATGCCTCAAGGCCTCTCTCTTCAAGTGTACGCCTGAGCCTTCCCCTTCAACCTCACCGCCCAGAGCACCACCGCCAGCAACCACAAACACCAAACCCAGGGCTCCTCTGACGCTCTGCACCAGGGCCCCAAACCCACGTTGTAATTGCAAATCAACTCCTTAATTCAGGCTCCATGAGGCTGGAGGGCTTCTGAAGGGGTTTTTATTAATGGGCTCAAATATTCATGACGGTGTTGGCGCTCAGAGCGGAGGTCAATAGACCCAGAGAGGCAGCACCTGTGAGGACGCTGAGGTGTGAAGTGTTTGGAGAATATTATTGTTGTGCTTGCTCTTAGCAGGTTTTCTTTATGCTGATCATCTCATGAATCTTAAACTGAGAGCTGGAGAGAGGAGACTCCTGGGAAACGGTGTAAACCAGACGCACGTCTAATTATGGGAGAACTTAAACATGCGAATGAATAAATAAGCATAATGTAGTCCAAGCACTGCTGTCTAAACACTTGTACCCATGTGTTTATGTTAAACAGGTACAGCTGAAGTCATTGGAACAGAGATGACCAAGGAAAGCAAAGTTAATGTGAGAACTGTGAAAATAATCAAGAAAGCTTTTGGTGCAAATCAGCTATGCCGCCTTCAAACTAATGCTGCTAATATCTGCAGTCAGCAAAATGGATTGTGGGATGGTTGTTCAATGTATTTGCATCCTTTTACTTAATTCCTAGTTGAGTATATCAAAAGAGGCTATGTTAATATGCATTTTTCAGCAGCCCTAAGCAGCAGGGGATTTGCTTTTCTACCTCAACTGAGCTACCTGTTTGAGGGCGCGTCTAGAGCTAATGACGGAGCGCTTTGAGTCGATGGCGTTGAATAGCTGCCCTCAGTACGCACTGTTTGTTGTCTTTGACTGTCCAAGAGTTGGCCGTGGTTTCTACTGCAAAGTTTCTTCTTCTTTAAGTGGTAATTTCTAAGTTTGGTGCAGCAGGTGCTACTTAAGCATGTCTGCCAGCCAACCCCGAATGATGACGAACTGCTGTGATGTCACCGCGGAGCGTTTGGAGGCGGGACGGGGGCATTTGGGCCCTGCTCCAGAGTAGGACCAGTGTTAATTTTGGCAGCTATTTCTAATTTGAGCCTTAGGTCGTTTTCACACCTGATAGTCCGGGGGACTGGGTTTGTTTTAGAACACAAATCACAGCATTGTTGCTCTTTCCTTTGGTTTGGTTTGCATTCACAGTGCTCTTGGTCAAACGGACCAAACCGTCTGAACACCTACAACATCTGCCCACTGTGGGGCGCTGTTGTCTGAACAAAATGTGACCAAGAAGAAAATACGGTGTTGAAGAAGACAAAACCAGAAATCTATCTCCTTCCTCCAGTCTTTTTATCCACATAAACAATGAAAAAACACAGAATTGATGCTGTCTTTGGGTTTCTGCTCTTGCATTGGGGTATAAGGAGCAGCCAGCGAGGCGGTGAGCTGTCCAGCATGTCGTTCTTTACATGAGATGAAAAAATCAGCCCTGACTACGACGTGTGGCTATGGATACACAGACCAACCAAGCAAGGTACAGACATGTATTTGAGTGTATTAAAACAAGCATAAATCATATACAGTGCTTAACAGATGTATTAGACCACCTGTCATATCTGTCTCAGAGACCATCCAGCATCATGAAGTGCTTTAATGCAGACTCTTTCATTTTCACTGAGCTCTCCACATTTTACCATCTTGAACAGGAATGAGGAATTTCAAACTGAATTCACCCAAAGTTGAGCCGGCTCACTGGGCTTCTCTGAGAAGTCAGAAATGAATCAAGCATAACATTCAAGCACTAAAACTTAGTAAATTTGAAAATTCATGGATAACAATAATAATTCTATTTTAGCATTAAAAATATCATTTGGGTTAAAGAGCTTCTACATATTGGTGTATTAACCATCGCAGAAACATCAAAAATGATTTTGGTAATTACCAATGCTGTTAATTTAGGGCAGCTGTGGCATAGACCTCACTTTGGTTAGGGTTAGGGTGGTCTAATACATTCGTTAAGCACTGTATATCATCATCATACATCATTCTGTTTATGTCACTTCCTGCCTTTGGTGCACTAGTTGGTCCGCTTTGCTTTCACAGCTCAAAGGAACCGAACCAGGGTTCGTTTGGAAGCGGTGTTAATTTCTTCAACTAAAACTATGACTAAAACTGTTCGTCAACATACTGTAACAATTCTTTTAGTCAGACAGGAGTGTTTTGTTTACCTGCTTTACATGTTTCAGCTACTTCCTGTATCTTTCGTCACATGATGAAGCGTCACGTGATGGTGCTGCTTCATCAACATCCTTTTTTTCCATGACTAAAACTGACAAAAATAGATCTCTGATGACTAAAACTAACAAAAATAGATCTCTGATGACTAAAACTGACAAAAATAGATCTCTGATGACTAAAACTAACAAAAATAGATCTCTGATGACTAAAACTAACAAACACTTTGTTTAGTTTTCATCAAGATGACTAAAACTAGAGGGTAAATCTGTCAAAAACAACACATCCGTATCTATTCTGCCTCTCAGCTGTAGAGAGCAGGGACCCCAGGTTTGGCAGAGAACACACTACCATGATTTGGTGCCAGATTCAGGTGAAAAAATAAATGCTTGGACTAAAAGTAAAGACTAAAATGTGAGGACTTTCATGGACTAAAACTAGACTAAAACTAAAAAGGGGTGAAATGACTAAAATGTGACTAAAACTAAAATGCATTTCATTTAAAGACTAAAACTGAGACTAAAATTAAAAATAGCGTCCATAATTAACACTGTTTGACAGCGGACCGAGACCCTGTTTTTAGTCTGCACCAGAGTTCATGTGAGCTTTCACACCACTCCAAATGAACCGGACAATCGGGGGAAACAGAGCAGAGTTTGTTTAAAGCAGTCCAAACCGCTCTGGTGTCTTGGTCCGCCCTTAAGCTGGTTACATACCGCCATGCGGCAACTCACCGCACGGCATTTTAATGAGGGAAGGGCGGCAGACGGGAAGCGGTTTAACCGCGGTGGTAGGACCAAGAGGCGATTGCCGCCCAAGTGAACTCGCACAGATTTTGCCCTGCCACTCAGAGTTCGGCGTGTTGAACTTTCTGGCGGCAGCTGCCTGGCAGCAGCCAATTTCATCGAAAGAGGGAGAGAACCCGGAAATAGCAGGCTTCGTAGGTCGAAGCAAACAATAGAGGAGCTCATAATGTCGGTGGCGGAACATCCTGAGCTCTACAACCCGTTGTTGTTGTTGTTGTTGTTGTTGTTGTTGTTGTTGTTGTTGCTATGTACAACCATCCTTCCTGCTCATGCAAAGCTTTTTGGATCCTTGTCAGTGTGAAACTTCCTGGCCACCATATTTTGAATTGGGCTTTAATCAAAAACAGCTCGAGCTGAAGAGTGAAAACAATCACACATTCATGTCATCCTCACATCTGCAGAAGTTCAATAAAAGCCTTATTTATCTATTTTCTCTCTGTAGATCAGGTCTCTGAACTGTCTGCATGTTTTAAACCGTCTCCAGTTAGTTTTATCTGAGCTGGTTCCTGTCGTCATATTGGTTATGGTTTAAATTATGCAGTCTCCTCATCAATATCCTTAGGCTGGCTGAAAAACATTGAACCTGTTCTCCTCTTGACTCTGCTGCTCCCAGATGATCGTGAGCGTTATGGACAACAGAGAGAGGCGTGCTCTCTTCAGCACATGCTGACAGCGCCGGCTCTGTCCTCCATGGTGACCACAACACTCATTAACCATCAGCTGTTTCTGAGTTTTAAGCTCCTGATGCTCGCTCATTTATCAGAAAACAAAGCTTCAATATTCATCTCACTCAAACAGCTCACATCACAGTTTCTGTCAGATATTTCTGCTGTTTTCTGTTCATGTAAATAAAAGTTCACCTGTCAGCTCTCTATTTGTATAAATATAAATCATCAGCAGTGTTTGTTCTTATTCTCAGAGACGGGGGCAGATATCAGAGTGTTCTTCAGTGAAACAGGACAAACAGATTGGGTTTGAATCAGTCTAAATTTATCACAGAGACTCAGCGTGTTTTAGCTCTCTGGATGTTGTTTGTTCAGTTCGCTGTCACCTTCCATTTGAATTAAAAAGAATTAAACTTAAAAGAAACTATGGTCAGATTCACATGATGAGGCTAAAATCTGCCTGACAGCGAGACGGAGCAGAGAAAGAATCTCTAACAGCGGAGCCGTTCTACATCACACTGTAAAGAAGATTTAGGGACTTTGAATCTGACTCCCTTTCTTTTACAGTGTTTATTTAACAAGGAGCTCTCCACAGACAGACAAAAGGAGGACTGATTACCGTCATCACTCACTACTTCAATATAAAAATGTTTGGATGTGCAGCTTTTGTGTTCAGACAAACGAGTTCAGAACAAACAAACCGGCGGCACGTTCAGCCAAATTAGGATCAGTGACAACAGGAGTTCAGTCTTTTATCATCTACAGTTTATGTGTCACAGATGTTTGATGGGCTCCGATATCAGCATCAGGCTTCTATAGAAGAAGGTTAGCATGTCTGTTAGCTTTCAATGCTAATGAAACTCATAAATGAACGTTAAATCAAAGACATCCATTAAAACAAAAACAAGCCACATGCTTGTCAGGCTGTCTCCACACATGTGGATGAAATGAGGAGCCACGTCCTGGACGGCTCTCTGCTCTGGCTGACAGATGCTTTAGAGCAGTGATACCAACCTGTGGCTCTTTAGTGAAATCTTATTCCCCCAGAAAACCATAAAAAGGGAAACTTTGACCTCAGAAATGATCCATTACAAGTTTGTTTCACACAGTTATAGATTTTGCTTTATTTGTCAATCCTAATTTTTTGTTTGTATATTTCCTTTTCCCTTACTTGAAATTTTTTGCCACTTTTAATCCGTTTTTACTGCTTTTGGCCCACTTTTGCCTTTAATGTCACTTTTTCCCAACTTTGACCATTTCTCCCACCCTTTTGCATCTTTTGCCTGTTTCATTCACTTTGCACTGATTTTTGCCATGCCTGTGCCGTTATTCTGACCATTTTATGCCAACTGTAATTCATTTATTGTCACTTTTTGCCATTTTATGTGTACTCTCCCCTTTTGACCCATTTTTGCCAGTTTTTGCTGCTTTTTTTGGACCATTTTTAATACTTTCTTTCCCTATTTTTGTCACTTTTCAACCAGTTTTTTTCACTTTGTTGCAGTTTTTTCACCACTATTGCCACTTTAACCCATTTTTGCCACTTTCTGCCCTTATTCTGCCACTTTTTCTGCCTAGTTTTTAAATTTTCTCCCAATTTTTGCCATTTTATTTGTACTTTGCCCCTTTTGACCCTTTTTTGTCAATTTTTTTGCTGCTTTTTTTGGACCTTTTTTGCCACTCTCTGCTGCTTTTTGCTCACTTTTGCCACCTTTTGCTGCTTTTAGCTCATTTTAGTCACTTTTCACTCATTTTCCTGCCATTTTTTTGCTGCTTTCTGACTGTTTTTGCTGTAACTCATTATTTTGTCAATTTTCACTCATTTTGCCACTTTCTTTCCCTATTTTTGTCACTTTCAAACAGTTTTTGTAACTTTGTTGCAGTTTTTTACCCACTATTGCCACGTTAACCCTTTTTTGCCACTTTTCACTAGAGATGTGACGTTCATGAACGATACGAATCTTTTGAACGGCTCTTTAACACAAACAACGGGAGCTGAGTCACAGTTGTGAACTGTTCGTTTTTGTTTTTTTTTTAATCCCTCTTTCACATAGATGCAAACACAAGCTCCTCCTTTGCTACTCCACAGTGAGACTATTATACACCCAAGGATAGTTCAGGAGTCCTCTGCAGGGTTTAACTTTTGTACAAAGCAGCGATATGCACTGCAACAAGTCACCAGTCCATTGCAGTGTTAATACTCGTAGAACTACTAAAACCACTCAGGTGTGCTACATACATGTATGCAATACTAACAGAACTACTGCAGTATATGGTATCTATATTTTTCTCTTGTTTAACAAATTTTTAAAGACGCTTTCAGTGATTTATCACCAATAGAATATATATTTGTGGGATGTTTATGTTTGAAGAATTCTAAACCAAATTGTCCCCTATCACTCCTTCCAGTGATTATTTCCTCGATAAAATGAATTAACCCCTGGCTAGCTTCTTGAAAAATGAAATGTAAAATGAGCCAGTTTTTTGAACGGCTCTTTGAAAGGAATGGATCCACAAGATCTGGTTCCCTTCAAAGTGCCACAAATCCCATCTCTGCTTTTCGCCTCTTATATTGTGGCTGTTGTGAAGGTATTTTTTAACAGTTGGTTCTTTGGTTGAGCAGGGTTTAGCAACACTGATTTAGAGCTTTCATGTGCACGTTGTTGTTTAACTGGATGTACGAACTGTTGAGTAGTCCAGGTTATACTTCTACAGAATGCCATCAGACAGGAGTGTTCACAGGCTGATAGTTTGGTATTTGTAAGGACTTGAATTTCCCCGTGTCACATTAAACGGCTTGCAACATCCTGAAACCAGCTGTCAGGGATTTATCAAACTGAAGCACAGGCTACACCATCGGACGCTCTGATTCAGGCCGCAGCAGCTCAGTTTAGAAAAACTGCAACCATTGCCATCTGAACGTCTCCAGAGCGTCAGTTAAAGTTCAGTTCAAATGAATGTCTCTGCTGTTGGTAGGAGATGCAGACGTGTTGCTTTGAGGAGAAGGAGACTGAAATGCCTGGTGCTGCAGCTGTCACCGTACCACGCTTCAGGCCGTCTAGACTGAATACTTGCACAGGTATTTACGGACATTTTCAACCTCTCACTCGCCCAGGCCACGGTACCCACCTGCCCCAAAGCAGCTGCAGTCATAGCAGTGCCCAAACAGACTAACATCACCTGTTTGAGTGACTACTGACCCACAGCTCTTATCATGAATGCTTTGAGAGGCTTATTCTCAAACACATCAAAGACAGTCTTCCTGCTGACCTTGACCCATATCAATTTGCATACAGAGCACACAGATCAACAGAGGATGCTATCACCACAGCTCTCCTCACAGTACTATAACACCTCGACCAGAAGAATGTTATTCATCAGTTACAGCTCTGCATTTAACACCAGTGTTCCCAGTTGGCTGGTCGCCACGCTGTTAGACCTGGGCTTCAGCAGCACCCTGTGCATGTGGATCAAGGACTTTCTCACCAACCACCCACAGACAGACTGGGCACACCTCTCATCCACCCTGGCTCTCAGCACTGGTGCGCCCCAGGGCTGCATGCTAAGTCCCCTGCTCTACACATCAGACTGTACTGCCACTCATCCCTCAAACACAATAATAACATCTTCAGATGATACAACAGTGGTGGGGCTCATCACAAATAATGATGAAACACCATACAGAGAGGAAATTAACAAGCTGGCTGGACGGGGCACAGAAAACAACCCAACTATGACCAATCATTGACTTCAGGAGACATGGCGAGGCCCACCCTCCTCATAAAATCACAGGAGAGGAAGTTGAGAGAGTTCCCAGCTTTAAATTTCTGGGGACACACATCACAGAAGACCTCACATGGACCATCAATTTCACTGCCCTGGTAACAAAAGGCTCAGCAGAGGTTCTACTTCTGACGGACATTGAGTTACAACAACCTGTCAGCAGAGCAGCTGAAAGCCTTTTACCACTGCTGCATGAAAGCTTAACATCATGGTATGTCCGCTGCACAGAGGCAGATGAGAAGAGTCTCCAACAAGTCACCAACACCTCCTGAGGACATCTTCAGGATGCACTGCCTCCGCAGAGCCACAAACATCCTGACTGATGCGACTCACCCACCTGTTTCCTGTGTTACCGTCTGACCATGTGACGTCAGAAGAAAAACAAACACGGATGTCTGTTGCAGTCCCTCCACAATAAGCTGTCCTGGCATGTGTCACAGATGGAACAAAGAAAAGAATCAGGATCAAATCCTGGCTGAAATGAATGTACAGTTGGGGTGAAAGTGTGTATGATCTGGCTGCTGATGCTGCCTGGTCTCTCATTGGTTGTGGGGGGATTTCCGTCAGAGGCATTATGACCTAGTGTGTGGCTAGCCTTAGGGGAGGATCGCATCCATCATTCAATATCATTTAGTTTGCTCAAACTTGGTGTGTGCAAACGCCGTGCCATCCTTTTGTGTACCAGACTCGTCATTTATAAGATACAACCACTGCTGGCTGGGACTTGTGGACATCCAATATGGCCACCAGAGTTACCAGGCTGCAGATTCAGTTTCTTTACATCTACATGCATGGACAAATCTGCATTCATGTTGTTGCATTTCTGTCTTGATTTGCTGATTTTTCTAATGCCATGACACGTGCAGAAAAACGACAAAGACAGAAACATCACCTTCTCGAGACCCTCCTCCTTCAGACTGATGACGTCCAGGTCAAAGTCCGTCCTCAGCCCGTTGGAGCGGTTAAAAGTGATTCTGCCGGTCAGGCCGTCCCAGTGGGCCTAACGAGAGAAAGAGGGAGAAAATCAGAAAATCAACATCTCTGCCTTTAAAAACAAAGTCTTTATCTCCTCTCACACACCGTCTCTGTTTTGTTCTAACCTGACATCAGCGGGTCGACTCACACATTTAGAGACGCTCAGAAACAGTAGGAACACATTTACCCGATCTTTACAGATATTTAGGGCTGTGATAGGAGACGACGTAGCATGAAAGTGGCTTTCTCTCAGGTGCCACATGTCGTCACAGAGCTGCTCTGACTGCAGGCCGGGGACTCAGGCTCTATCTTTAGTTAAATGAGGGGGAGTCACAGACCTGGAAGTACTGGCTCAATTCACTCTGCTGCTCCGGGACACATTCGTCATCCCGCTCTGAGTCAGAGTCTGAACACCGCCGCATTGATACCGCCGCTGTTCACGGGTAACAAGATATCTAACTCCAAGGGGAATCATTAGGAATCACATTTAACATGCATGGAGGAACTTTTATCCGTCACTTTCCCAGCATCATGGATTTATCGCAGACAGGGACACTTGTTGTAGAACTGTGCAGCGAATTCTGAACAGCCCAGTCTCAAAAAGGTTGGGACACTGTGTAAAATGTGAATATAAACAGAAGTCAATGACTGTCAAATCTCATAAACACATATTTGATTCACAGTAGAACAGAAACGACATATCAGATGTTAAACTGCGACATTGTACCATTTTATGATAAATATGAGCTCATTTAAGTTTAGTGACAGAAACACATCTCAAAAAAGTAGGGACAGGGCAACTGGAAAAATAAGCAGTCCTAATGAAAAACAGCTGGAGGAGCATTTTGCAACTAACAATTGTCAGGTCAGTCACATGACTGGGTATAAAAGGAGCATTTTAGAGAGGAAGAGTCTCTCAGATGTAAAGCTGGGCAGAGGTTCACCAATCTGACAAAAACTGAGACTCTTTAAAAAATGTGTCTCAGTGTAAACAGTGCAGACTTTGTATCTCCCTCCATCTACAGTCCATAGTATCATCAGAAGATTCAGAGAGCAAGGGACAAGGCTGAAGGGGCCCTCAGGGGCCACTGCATTAAAATCAGGCATGATTCTGTACTGAAATCACTGCATGGGCTCAGGAACATTCCAGAAATCATTGTTGCACAATCACAGTTGTCATCCACCAATGACAGTTAAAGCTGATTTAATGGAGAGAAGAAGCCATTTGTGAACAGGATCCAGAAACACCGCCGTCTTCTCTGGACCAAAGCTCATTTAACATGGACTGAGGGAACATGGAAAACTGTTCTGTGGTCAGAGGAAACCACAGACGCGATGTCCTGTGGACTAAAGAGGAGAGGGAGCATCCAGCTTGTTCTCCTGGCTCAGGTCTAAGGCCTGCATCTCTGATGGTATGGGGTTGCATTAGTGCCTACGGCGTGGACAGCTCTAACATCTGGAAAGGAACTATCAATGCTGAAAAGTAGAGAGAGCTTTTAGAGCAACATACGCTCCCATCCAGACAACGTCTCTGTCAGGGAAGGCCTTGACTATTTCAGTGAGACGATGCTAAACCCACATACCACATCCATCACCACAGCATGGCTTCACAGGACAAGAGTCTGGGAACCTGAACTGGTCTGCCTGTAGTCCAGACCATTCATTAACCAAAAAGGTTTGAAACATTAAAAAAATCCAGCAAAGAAGACCCAGGACTGCTAGAATCATACGTCAGACGAGAATGGGACAACATTCCTCTCCCAAAACTCCATCAACTGCTCTCCTCACCTCCCAGACATTTACAGACTGATAGGAGAGAAGGTGATACGACAATATTTTGTATATATTTGTCATTTCTGTTCTATTGTGAATCAAATATGGGTTTATGAGATTTGACATTCACTGACTTCTGTTTTTATTTACATTTTACACAGTGTCCCAACTTTTTTGGAATCTTGTTTGTATTTAAGTACCCCATATTTTAGAAACGTCATCATCTTTGTCTAAATAGTTGGGCAGGAATGGCTTCTGATGATTGAAGGTGTCCCAGATGTGGACTAGAGGGATCAAACCGGGGGTTCTCAGGGTGGTTGGGTCCAGAAACCCTACTGCCCATCACTGCTGAGCTGAAATCTTGTTTTTTTTTTTCTTTTCTTTTCTTTTTTTGTGAGACTATGCATAAACAAATGTTATCATGATGCTAAACCAACCAAAAGAAAATCTCCTACATGGTTTAGAATTTTTTTTTACCCAATCAGCAAAATGCTCAAGTTTGTAAGAATATTTCAAAGACAGTATCCTGTGTCCACGTGTAAATCCTCATGTAGCATTTACTCACCATGTCAGCTCAGCTAAACTAAAAGTCTTTTCATTGACTCAGGGAGACAGTTTAACATCTAGGACAGTCTTACTCAGCCCTGCTCAACCAAAGAGCCAAACTGTTGAAAAATACCTTTGAAGAGCCACAATCCAAGAGATGAGGAGTGGTGAAAATGCATTAGAGTGGCAAAAAATAAGTTAAAGGGGACTACTGTTCTCAGAGGTCCCCAAAACATGCCTGTGACGTTTGTTGCTGAAAAGAATTACAGTATTGGATTTCTGCATGTCTAAAAACTCCTGTTTCAGCCCTGCTCAGAACGAGCTGTTTCTGTGTCTGTGGCTTTAAATGTTAACTCACTGAGTGCCATTGACGTATATATATATATGTCAAAGTGTTTTTTCAGCGGCTGGCAGAAGGGGGCGCTCTCAAGCTCCCTGTGTGTAATTTTGGGGCTTCTGGGATACGTAGTTGGAACACAGAAGAGTCATTCACTGAAACAGACAGAAATCAGCGCGGCCATTCAACTGCCTCGGCCAGCCAAGAGGCCGCCAGGTCTCCCTCGTGCGTCGGAGAGAAAAGCCAGCTTGATACATACAGCGATGAGACGGACTTTTTCAATCCAGACTCTGAGGAATGGCCGCCGAGTGAGCGGAGCGGATCTTGTTCTCCATCCCAGAGCGATGGAGGTAAGTTAACGTTATATATTGCATATATAATCCATATAACACATTTTATATTATATTACTTCTATAATTTACAGGCAGTGCCAGGGGACACGCAAGCAGGAGAGGACATGGGCGTATCGGGGTCCCCTGGAGGCCATCCAGTTGTAGGTTGTTTTTTTTTGTACTTTGTATTTATTTTACAATAAAAGAACATTTGTAATACAATTTTCAGATGTCTTTTATGTCACTGAAGGCAAAATTATAACATTCAAATCACTGTTCTGCTTGACAGACTCTCTTTCACTAAAATGCATTTTTCTCAGCTTTCTAGAAAAAAAGTGGTGTTTTTGGTGAAACTAGCCTCTATTCAACTTCAGATCAATCAAGAACAGAACAAGCTACAAACAAATGTTTTTTTCCATGATGAAATAGAGAGTTTGCTCTTTAATTTGAGCTATTCTGTGTTTTCAGAGTCATAGTACAAAATATTCGTATTATTCATATTATTATTCATAAATATTCATATCATTCATATCCCTCCTCTGACGACTCAAAATGGCCAAAAAACCCTGGCACAAGCCACTTCCCAATTTATAAAAAGGCTGGCACTCAATGAGTTAATGAGCTCTCTGACTCCACCCCTGACCACGCCCCTCTCACGAAATGTATGTGGCACTCATGATGTTACAGACACTTTTATCCGAAGTTGAGGACCTGACTGGAATTTGAACCATCCATCTCCCAGACCAAAGTCAGCAGGGAAACCCACTGAGCTATCAGCATCTCAGCTGAGAGGAGGATCAGGAGAGGAGGGCGGAACTTTCCTCCAAGTGGGGGAGGGCCAACCAAACCTGGGGGCGGGGGGTTACTCCCCATCTTACATCCTGAGGGGAAAATCTGTGAACGGCTTGTTTCAGCACATAGTTTCTGAAAGTCGGAGAAAGTGAGGGGAGGGAATGGATTTTTCTGGTATTTGAGTGGATTGTGGACAAGCCAGGGGCACATGTTTGTGTTAGAAAAACCTGGAAAAGTGATTTTTGCATAATATGTCCCCTTTTAAGTGGCAAAAATGGTCAAAAAGCAGCAAAGAAGTGGCAAAAAATGGGTGAAAATAATAGGCACTAATTGACAAAACTGGGTAAAAATTTGGGAAAAAAGTGACAAAATTCAGTGGAAAAATGGGTTGCATGTGGCAAAAATGGTCAAAAAGCAGTAAAAACATGGTAAATGAGTGAAAAGTGACTAAAATGTGCAAAAAATCAGCAAAAGTCACAAAAATGGCAAAAAAAAGGTGGCGGGGTT
Organism: Cheilinus undulatus; assembly: GCF_018320785.1. NCBI lineage: Eukaryota > Metazoa > Chordata > Actinopteri > Labriformes > Labridae > Cheilinus > Cheilinus undulatus. The sequence goes on from NC_054872.1 coordinate 1,564,943, forward strand.
GCAAATAGCAAAAAGAAAGACTGAAGAAAAAAAAACATAAATAAGATAAAAGTTGCAAAAATGGGCCAAAAGTAGCAAAAAGAAGTGGCAAAATGGGCTTAAAAAGCTGAAAATTGGATTAAAAGCGGCAAAAAAATGATAAAAGGTGAACAAAATTTCAAATAAGGGCAATGGAAATAAATGGACAAAAAAATAAAGGTTGGCAATTAAAGCCAGTCGCACACGAATGGGAAACAAACTGGTTAATGTAGATTGCAATGAATAATTTCTGAGGTCAGCTGACCTTTTTTAAGGTTTCCTGGGAGAAAAATATTTGAAATGAAGACATAGAAGAGCCACAAATCATCACAAAAGAGCCAGGTGTTGAATAACACTGGTCTAGGATCAGAGCTCTGTGTCCCTCCTCTAACTGTCCATGCATCATTTCTATGTCTCTCTTACTGTAGACTGACACCGTCTATTTAACATTTAAAAAACACAGACATAAAAATCCCCCTTTTTGTTTTGTTACTACTGGGATGTAGCAGATCAGTGGGTGGGTTGGTCTTTAATGGGTACCAGCAGTCACTGAATCTACAACCCAGTCCACATACGGGCGTCCCAGGCCATGTCCATGCAGTCTGGGCTATTAACGCCATCCTGAGTATTAAGAGTCACCTCTTTGATTCCAAATGCAGAGTATGGAAATAGATGCATGTTAATGCATCATAAGAGAGGACAACAACCTCAGCATGAGAGGAGAGTTGAAGAAGAAGGGAATGTGAGCAGGTTCTGGGAGGAAAAGCTGTGAGCTTCATGTAAAAAGATCCAGAATTAAACATACAAACTCTCACTGTACACTAATTATTGCAGTCTCCTGATGATCTCTGCAAACTGAAGGGGAACACTAAATATAGGTTTCCTAATCCCCGGCCTTCCCACAGACAGAGAGCTCTGGATTAACTCGCCCAGATTCACAAATGCAGCGAACTGAGGGGCAATTACCAAAAATGTAGATAATGCTGTTTTTGTTTCTGCATGGTTGATCAACGCTCAGAGTCAGAGCGCACATCCACGCCCTGCTCCACCATCGACTGTGCGCTCACACACGGGGAGAATTTTCCTCTGAATAAATACACAGATAAATCATTCCTGTTTATTCATATCCCTCCTCTGACAGCCTCAGCCTGATTTAAATTCAGCCTCCGTCTGCTTCCTGTGAGCACGTGTGTGAGACAGAGCGGGGAGCAGGTAGAGCAGCATCTACCTCTTTGATGAGGGCCATGAAGCGGTTGCCGAAGCGCCAGGGTTTGTGTCGGTTGCACTGTAATGAGCTGACGGTGATCTGCTGAGACTGCTGCACAGCCACGGCCACCACGTGCACGGCATCGTACATCAGCGCGGCGTCCGTCTGCAGGCCGAGACAGAGGGGGAGAGAAAACAGAGCGTGGTTAACATGGAACACGCTAACACATCGGAGCGATCTGCTCAGAATCAGAGAAATATCAATACCATGATGAGAGAATCAGAGGCTCACAGCACACTCAGACATATGGAGCTGCATCTCCTCATGAGAAGGACACAGTGGCATGAATATTTGATGGTTTCATCACTGACGCATCATCAGTGACCGACATACTGATCATTTTCTGCAGACAGAGCTGTAGGTCACATGCATGGGAACATAAACAGCTAAATAAATAAATATGGATTAAACAGGGAAGTAAATAACACTCCATCTACACCGCACCTATATCCTTTCATAAACACAACACTGATGCTTTCTACTTAGATCAATTATAAACGTTCAGTGAGTGGGATGTGTGGAAATGATTTCAATTTAAATGTCTCACATCTAAACCATAAAATCACAGAGAGAAACCATGAATGAAAACAGAGAGAGCAGGAAAATCACCACTACCACCACGTTAACCATTTAGATAAATGACAGATATCAAGGCTTTTACTTTGAGCTGAAAATGTTCACTTTAATTATTAATTTATTTGATCCCAGATTCAAACATTCACCCAGTGTAAAAGCTGTCGCCCTCCACACGGCGACAGCTTCATTAAAACCAGCGTTACTCAACCCTGCTCAACCAAAGAGCCAAAATCTTGGAAAAAACCTTTTCAAGAGCCACAATCTAATAGGTGAAAAGTGGCAAAAACAGGTTAAAGGCATAAAATGGCAAAAATGGTTGAGAAGTGACAAAAACGGGGAGAAAAAAGTGGCAAAAAGGGTAGAAAAGTTGCAAAAATTGGTGAGAAATGACAAAAAAGGAGTGACAAAAATGGTGAATAGTGACTCCCTCGCCAGCAGGATGAACGACGTGAGGCTGCAGATTTCTAACCACCGCTTGGACCACTGTGTTTGCTGCTACAGAGGAGACTGCTAAATGTAATTCTGTTGTGTTTTTACAATGAAATGACAATAAATGACTATCTATCTAAAGAAATAGCAACAAGCAGGATAAAAGAGGCAAAAATGGGCAAAATTTGGCAAAAACAAGTGGCAAAAAGGCTTGTAGCAATAAAAGTCATCAAAAGCGGCAAAAAAAAAGGCAAACAAGGGCACTGGAAATTTACAGACAAAAAAATCAAAGTGGACATATAAAGCCAGCTGTATAAGCGTAGGAAACAAACTCATTAATGTGACTTGCAGTGGATAATTTCTGAGGTCAGAGCTTCCCTCTTCTAAGGTTTTCTGGGGAATAATATTTTAAGTTAAGACATGAAAGAGCCACAAATCATCACAAAAGAGCCACACACTCTAGGACATTTCTGACATTTCAGATTCCTGCAGCCTGCATCACTCCCCATCCAGAGTTCCTGCTTTCCTGAGACTGGTGTTTGATGGATCGTCTTCAACTTTCTGAAGATAAATTAGAAAAAAACGGCCCCAACTAGAAGAACAAGAGAAATGTGTGGCTTTATTCTACTAATGTGTGATCTCATTAGGTGATAGTACCTCCCCACCTGGAGATATCATACATCAAGCCCTTTTTTCAGTAACCAAGGGTAAACGTCTCTTTGACACCCACATCTAAAAGCTTTTAGGAGTCTGCAGGAGACTTAGAACAAAGGGCTGGACGAGGAAACAGCACGCACCGAGTCGATCCTGGCCATTTAGGTCCATTTTTCTTCTTCTTTTATTCTAAACTGTAGTCTATCATTACCTTTATAGTCTCTAACCATGAGGGTGCTGCTGCTGCAGTGCTCCCATCAAAATCATTATATATGTGCAGTATAAATATAAAGAAAGCAGGAGGGAATGAGATAGAGAGAGAGAGAGAATATTTATACGGTGGATCCAAACAGCCGAGTGCCAGTCATCCACGCTTCATGAGAGAAGCCTATAATTTTACAGTTCTTCTTCCTCCTCGTCTTCAAAAAACTAATTAGTGTTTGTCTCGCTTGATTGAAAAGCAATCAAAACAGCTCTCCACAGTTGTTGCATGGAAATCGTGCCCCGAGGTGCTGGGGAAGCTTTGTCCTGCAGGAAAACATCGCTCTCAAACCTGTCATTTCTCTCCGTCTGAGCTCTGATTGAGCTGCGCGAGGCTGCGGCTGAAGAGTCCAGTTTGGCTGTAATCGTGTTGTGAAGATGGACCACTGGGCGAGCGGACGAGTGTGAACCACTCAGAGTTTGTTTGTGGTCTCAAATGCATGGGAGATGTCCAGAGACGTTTCAGAAACAATCACAGTCAGTACGCGCAGAGATGGGGCCTGGCTCCAGCGTGTGCCTGCAGGAGTGTGAGGTATTAATAATCCGTGTTAGAGGAAGGTGTTGAAGCAGAGGGAGTGTGAATGTGTTTCAGTGTGGGTGTCACCTGGAGGCTGTTAAGAATGTGCGGGGGGTTATACAGATATGTAGTATCGTTTTACAGATACGGGTGTCAACCAGCAGTGATGGGATGGATATCATCTGCCTGGTATTACAGGCATGCCTGCTCTATGGCAGCGGTAACATTATGGATTAAGCTGCTGGTCAGAGTCAGCCCCATCAGCAGAGTTCTCCGTCAAAACTCCACAAATGAAGGCATCCTTGGTTTGGACAACAGTAGCAGGTTTATGATTCATGGAGTTCCTGCATACTGCAAACAGCATCAGTGACAAAATCAGCTTCACTGACTCCTATTGAAACGGTAGACTACTGTAGCTGTACTTCCAGCTTACTTCCTTTTCTGAATCACAGTTTATATTTAAATAAAAACTGAATGCAATAATGTGAATTTAAAAAAGTGTCATTGCATGGATGAATTTTACACATTGTGGGGGGACAAGCTGTTTTAAGAGTGAGGATGCCTTCTAGCATCACAATGCAGGCTCCACACAAAGCATTCTGGGAGCTTTTCTAGTGCAAGACCTGCAGGGTGCACCTTATACTTCAGTTTTTATTGAGTAGACTTCTCCATTCACAAAAGCAGTGGAGGAAGGCTGAGCAACTAAACAAAGATTAATTCAGATTACATGGAAATAAGGCCTGCAGCAATTTTCAAATAGCAGAAGGTGCAGTTTTTATGTGGCCTGAAATCTGTGTCTATTATCAGTTTAATGCAGTTTGTTTTGCACAAAAGATTTTATGATCTGGATCATGCAAAAATTAAAGTGGGAATTTTTCAGACTAGTTGAAAGCGGTTGGATCTATTCCTGAGGTGAAGCTCAGTCCAGTCTGGAGCAGCTGGATCGATGGGTTGATGTAGGAATAAAGAGCACACAATCAGCAGGTGACTTTGCCTGGTTGAGGTTGAGTTGTTGTTCTTCTACCTCCTGTTTTGATGTATTGTGAATATAGCGGTTAAATAAATGATCAGCCATACGTACATGATGTTGGATTCTGAAATAGAAAGGACGCTCTGTGCATTCTTGTGTCTGACTTCCTGTCTGGGTTTTAGTCTGCTCTACATGGACTGACACTTGCTGAAAGTGGGCTTTGCTGAAAAACTTGCAGGGGGTGCGAATGGCTGAGGGATTAGATCACACCCAAGCGTGAAGGAAGCCTGGGTTTAAGTCTAGCATGTGGCTCCTTTCCTGCATGTCCCAACCCAACTCTCTCATCCTTGTTTAGACACTATCCACTGTCCTAGTCTCCAAAAAGGCTCTGCAAAAAAGCAGAAAACTGATCTTCAAAAACAAAAAGAGTGCATAGCTAGGGTGGAGATGCACTTCTGGCACATGTGGACCACACTGTAGAGCAGGGGTTCCCAACCTTGTCAGCCCGTGACCCCAAAAAAAGGTGCCAGAGACCAGGGATCCCTACTGTACCTGAAGGTGGTCGAACATAGTCTAGAATAGTCATGTGGAGACAAGGCCGTCCATAAGGGGCGACAAAGGAGAGCACTTTCTGGGGCCCAGCCAGACTGGAGGACATGGAGGTCAGCAAAATCATGCAGACATTGGTTAGAAGTGGCAAAAATTAGACAGAAGTGGCAGAAAATAAGCAAAAAGTGGCAACATTAGGTTAAAGTGGAAAAAACGGCATAGATAATGTTAAAATGGGATCAAAAAGTGGTTGAAATGGCTTTAAATTGGCAAAAATGAGTAGAAAATTTGTTTAAATTGGATGAAAAATTGATAAACAGAGTATATATGTGTTAAAAATAGCTAAAATGGCAAAAAAAAAAAAAAAAAAAAGAAAAGAAAAGAAATGGTGGGAAGGGTGGTGAAAATGAATTTTCAAAGTAGCAGAAAAGGGTTAGAAGTGCCAAAAAGTAGATAAAGGTGACAAAAAATATCCCCAAAAATGGCAAAAATGGGTTAAAGTGCCAAAAAAAGGCATTTTAAAGTGGTAAAAGAGGATTCAAAGTGCCTGAAGTGGCATTAAAGTACCAAAAATAAGTGAAAATTTGGTGAAAATTTCAATAAACTGGCAAAAAAAAGGGTACTGAGGCAGAAATAGGCAGAAATGGGTTAAACTTGCAAAAATGGGCATGATGAAACGTGAAATGTGGTGGAAATAATGGGTCTCGGAGCCAACAATAGGCTGAGAGTGGCAAGATTTGGTTTAGAAGTGGCAAAAACAGGCAGAAAAAGTGGTGGAAAGGGTTTAAAACTGACAAAAAAAAGGGTTTTAAGTGGCAAAAATCTGTTAAAATTGGCAAATTGGTGGGAAAAAGTGATGAAAATGGGTTGAAATTTAGCAAAACTGGTGTGAAGGGTCAAAAATTTAATTTTTTTTAAGGCATCTGGAGACCCTCTCCCAGTGTCTCGCGACCCCCAATGGGGTCGCAAGCCCAGCGTTGAGAACCCCTAAGGCACAGTAAGAAAATACCAAAAACATGACCGATAATGTTTTTTAAAATTTTTTTCAGAGTTGTAGTAATTATGCGTGGTTGTAAAAATTCCCACTGCTCTAGAAATACAAAGATACACTGTGGACAAGCAATGTGAAGAATTTAGAATTTAAATTCAGATTCAGATTGTGTTGAGATTGTCCCACATGGGGACAGCACACACAGAGGACAACAAACACAAGGACAACAACAGTAAAGGAAGACCCAATTAACAGGTCAGAGGTCAAAATTACCAGGACACATGAATGTCAAACCAACCGTACACTCAGTCAGGGCTCAAATCAAAATGGGAATTACTACCTGGTAATGCAAGGTGCATGAGGCTAATAGCATAAGAAGAACAGCCTATGGGCTAATTACCATTTAGTAAATTCACTGCACTGGGGATGAATTGAACCCGGAGTCAGGAGTAGTGCTGAAAACAGCAGGTGATGATTTGGTTTGATGTCATATGAACAAAATGAAATGATAAGAAACACAGGAGGCTGTTCAGAGCCATGGTTATTATAATATCTGCTCTGTATGTGATCATACATGTTACTACAGCATAGACCTTCACTAGGAGGGTTCAGCGATGTGGTGTTTAGGCAGGCTGCAGCAGCTCTGTATGCATGGATGTCTGTTTGCTTCCAGTGAGTTTGGACTTTAACGTGAATCAGACAGGCTTTAATTGTAGATGATCATAAGAAAGTGTAGTTTGGGGGTTAGACCAAAGAGAAGCAGAAGGATGTGTTAGACCAGGAGAATCTTCCTGCAAAGTGAGTTTATGTTCATTTCAACATCTGACCTTGACTGATGAGGTAACAGGAAGAGCAAAGAGGTCATAACCGTCAAAAAGGTAATAGAAAAAACTTCATGTAGAATTCCTCCTATCTTTGGTAGTCAGCAGACATCAGGCTGGCTGATAATATAAATATAGGAAAACTGAAAACAGATTTGTGTTATGGACTATCAGCCTTCTTAAAGCTGCTGTAGTTTAAAGCCCTGTTTGTTTTTAGCTGAGATTGATCAGACTGCTAGCTTCTTCTCTCTGTCTCAGTGCTGAAGGCTGGAGGAGCCCTGTGATGTTCACACTGCCACCCGTTTCTCCCTCCTGTAAACCCTACAGGCCCTCCGGGGCCTCATAATAGCAATGTGACACCCTGTCAGTCAATCCCGGCTCTGATACCGTGAACAGTGGGAGTCAGCAGGTTCTGTTTGGTCGAAGAAATTCATTCTAGGTTATTCTGGGATGCACAGCTTAGATCTGGCAGGCATGGCTTCATTCGTAATGACATTTATTATAAATGTCCTCTAGTCTTGTAACTTCTAACCCTGTGTAAGCAGAAGGTGACTAAAGGGTGGGGGACATCTACAACCTGGAAGTGAGACTGAGCATGCGTGTGAGAGAAACAGGACTGACATCGTGGTTTGTCAGTCGTTTCAGCACCTTGGACAGCGCTGTGAGTCATGGGCAACACAACCAACCAGCAAAGTTTATTCAAATGAAAAAATTCAAAAAATCCTTCTGAAAATACAATAAAAACAACAGGTTTGACACTCAGTGGCACAATAGAAATTGAATAATGGATTGGATAAACAGGGATTGTTGAACGCTCTGAACAAGCAAGTCCTTTTTCTCTTCTTTCTAAAATTGTTTCATTAAATCCTGTCAACATAATGTTAGCACAAATTCAGCAATAACACTACTGCTAAGGCACCAGAAATGCTGTGATTTTTTATTTTTATTTACCTATTTGTTTATTTATTTATTTCCTTCTCTGAAAACATGTTTATATTCAGTTGAAGACTATCAGAGTGCATACATGGTGATAAATGGAGGTTAATAATTTCAAAATCACGTGAATCACATGCTTTTTGGCCCCTTTGGTTAAGCCACTGCAGCATGTGTGTTTTACAGCTGCAGGAGCTGTTCAGACCTGCGTGCTGGCATCAGTTAAGGTGGTTTGATTGAAGCCGTGAATATTATTGCACATACTTTATGTCATCTACTATCCCTCAGGCCCTTCATATAGCCTTCATCAGGTACTGGCCCTCATTCTCATTCAGACTCATTCAAACCAAATGAAAAGCCCTGATTTAGAAAAATCAGGGACAGAACAACCTTTGGTGTCCAGGGGAATAAGTCACTGCATTTACATTCTGAGTCACTGCTGCTGCTGAATCTTGACCTTCTTTAAAGTTCTGAGTTTGTGTCTGATAATGACTGTTTAGCCTTGTTTGGTGTGAACCACCTTCTGAGGATGGATTCAGATCTGATGGCTCAGATTTAGTATGGTGCTGGTCTGGGATGCCTTTATTTATATGTTTGATATGGTGAGAGCCCACACATTAAGAGCAGCATTTAAGACCCCTATACACTGGAGCAAATCCAGAATAGTTTCTGCACCTATAGGGGCACACTTACCACACTCACTAGGCTCAGCTGCCCTGTAGCGTGCTGAAGGATGCCCATCCCCCCCTACCTAGTCCCCCACTGGCCTGCACTCGCACCGCTCCATGTCCAGCGGGGCTGGAGAATGGATATGTCATCACATCATGACGCACACACATTACAAAATGGAGAAATACACAGAGAACACCACAGATTCACTCACTCTGGGGCTTATTTTGACACATTTTGGTCCAACACTCTCCACAGTTGTGGTCCACACACGCCATCATTTGAAATGTTTGTCAGGGGGAAGAACTGCATGAATTATGCGGCACCAAAGCCCAACTCCTCCGTCCATGCCTGGGCCAAGGAAGTGAACTGGGATGGAGAGCTCACACTGGTCTAACAAACTGGACTTTAGGGCTCAAGCATACCTGGACATGGAAGGCCATTTAGACCTTCTAATGTCCTAAAACAGGTCTACCTCCTAAAATTCAGTTTCCCTTTAACGACTCAGAGAAATTCCAGTCCAAGCCCTCCGTCAATAAGGTGTCAAAGTGTAGAAAGTCTCCATGAATTAAATATGTCTTTAATTAAAGTAAGCAGCAGAGTGTATTCAGAGTTGGAGGAGAGAGTGAAGATGAGAGCAGGCTGGCAGCAGAGGTTTGTGCGCCTCTCTGCTTCTCCCCAGTGTGAGCCTCACAAGTACCCGTCAGGCACACTCGCAAATGATTTAGCAACACCGGCACTTCACTCTATAAACATCTCATTAAAATCAATTATGTCACTCCTGAATGAAATTAAAGCTAAACGCTTTAAAAGCTGCTTTTCCCTTGTGTCAGCCAATATGAGCATTACCCCTGACGCTGTCTATTTTTCCTCCTCATTCTTGCCTCCTTTCTCTCTTCTGCTCCTCTCACACACAGAGAGGGAGGGAGATTTATTAAATCTCCTAAGCTCAGATTGATTTCAACAGTTTTATGAATTGTTAAAATGCCCAGGCCTGACTTGGCGGCTGCTAAGGCCCCCTCCCAACCTCCCAGCTCATCAACATTGCCATGGAAACAAAGTGGCAAGAAATAGCTTTTCAGCAGTCTGGGGCCGAGGTTATCGTTCTCTGTCGCTGGTTTGCAGCGAGCTCTTTGTAAATGCACTTTGCTGGGAGCCGAGGCGGCGCACACAGAGCTAACCTGAGAATTAAGGTTCACAATCAGTTTCTGAAGACAGATATAATACAAATACTGAGAACTTAAACTACCTGCTCTCTATGTTTCTGCAGGATTCTGCAGCTTTCACCTCTTCATTACTAAGACTGCTATCAAAACTTCGAGCAATGCCATAACTGAGTATCCAAACACTTTCTAATAATGCCTTACTCCTACTGAATGCTGTCCCTGCAGAGCCCTGTGCTAACTTATTTTGATGTGCATATATATTCTTTATAAGAGCTTTATTCTGTTATTCACCTCTGAATTGGCTTTAAATTGGCAAAAACTGATGGAAATTCGGTGAAAATGGGATGAAAAATTAAAATAAACTGGCAAAAAAGGGTAAACTGAGAAAGACAAAATAGGCAGATATTGGCAGAAATTGGTTAAACTGGCAAGAATTAGCATATCAAGTAGTGAAATGTGGTTAACATGGGAAAATTGGGTGTTAAAAATGGTTATAGTGGCAATAATAGGTCAACAGAGGCAGCTTTAGGCTTAAGCGGCAAGAATTGGTTTAGATATGGCAAAAACAGGCAGAAAAAAATGTTGGAAAGGGTTTAAAATGGGCAAAATAGGTGCTAAATGGCAAAAATGTGTTACAATTGGTGGGAAAAATAATGATAAGGGGTTCACATTTGGCAAAATTGGTGCAAAGGGGCAACAGTGTAATTCAAAAGAATAATCTCAGTTTTTTAAAGCATCTGGAGACCCACTCTTGGTGTCTTGCAACCGCCAAGCTAAAGTAAGAAGTAGATGGATATCTAAAATACAGAGAGTCAACTGTTCCAAGGCTTCATATTCACAAAACTTCAGCATTAATTTAGTTTCACGTCCATCACAGATAGACCAGGCTGTGAGCCTTCAGGCTCTGCTTTGTGTTCTTAAAACCAGGTCCACACAAACGTCAGGAAACTTGATTTGTGCCTACAAATCAATATCCACAGACAGGGACACAATGTGGATCTCTGTTGAGTCCAGATATCTTCTTGGATATATGGCTCATAAACCTTCACAGAAATGCGTTGGGAATTTTGATTTTCCTGCAGTTTGGTTGACATTTTTATTCACATAAGTTACAAAACTGGTCAAATGATGGACATGGGTCAAAGTGTCTCCTTTGTACTGCAAACTAAATCATCTCAGCAATGATGTCTCCTTTGTTCTGAGGAAAGGTAGTACAACACGGGTGTCAAACTCAAGGGCCAAAACCAGCCCTGTGGTGCAGTTAAACCAGATCATCTGATATTTTTATTTTCACTGGTCCACCAGTATGAGGTCTGCAGATGTCCTCCAGTATAAAAATGTAAACCTAAACTTAAGTATTTATATTATCCTTGCTGAATTAGAAAAGGTATTTCCATCCTTGAATCAGGCAATTATATCTCTGATATTAAAAAAAGACAAAGATCCCACTGATTGTAAAAGCTACCGTCCAGTTTAATTTCAGCTGATTGTAGAATTCTATTTAAAATATTAGCCAATAGACTAGATACAATCCTAAACTCACTAATACACCCAGATCAAGTGGGTTTTATTAGACAAAGAAATTCCTCAGATAATGTGAGGCACCTTATTAATATTATGTGGCATGTGCAGGATTCTAAGGACCCAACAGCAGCTATCTCACTGGACGCTGAGAAAGCGTTTGATAGGATAGAATGGAAATACTTGCTCAACACACTCAGAGCTTTTGGCTTTGGACAGTCATTCTTGAGATGGATAGAAATCCTTTATAAAGACCCAGAAGCTGCAGTACAAACAAATGGTTTCATTTCTTCTTTTTCATACTTAGTAGAGGTGCCCGCCACTGTCACCAGGACTCTTCTGTCCTGCTCTGGCCATTAGCAACAGCTATTCATAATAACCCAGATATTCAAGGAATTACAATTAACAAGTGTACTCAGAAGCCCATGTTATATGCGGATGATATATTATGGTTTACCTCTGACCCACTTCGATCTGTCCCAGCACTTCTTGATAACACTGAAGCATTCTCTAGGTTATCTGGATACGAGGTGAACTGGTCTAGGTCAGAGGCTCGACCCCTGACCTCATACTGCCCAAAAACATTATTTCAAGCAGGATCTTTTCAGTGGCCTAATGAGGGAATAAAATACTTAGGTATTATTTTCCCAAAGCAAATAGATAAAATAACTGAAAAGAACATTGACCCACTCCTTCAGAAACTTTCTCTTGATACAGAAAGATGGTCTTCACTTCTTTTATCCTTATGTGGAAAAACCCATGTTCTTAAGATGAACTGTATCCCAAGGATAAATTATATACTTCAGTGTCTACCCATTGCTGTACCTTGTAAGTATTTTAGAAGGTTTGACCACATCTGTAAAAAGTTCCTATGGAATGGTAAACACCCAAGGATAAAGCTAGAAAAACGTCAAGTTCCAGTCAGGAAGGGCGGTATGGGTCTCCCTAAGCCAGTACTGTATCATTATGCCTTAGTCTGAGACACACAGCTCAGTGGACACGAGAAAGAGCTCCTCCCTGGTTCCAAACTGAAAAAGGACTTTTTTCTCCTTTAGCACCTATAAATGCTTTGTCAAGTAAAATACCTTCTGAATTAAAGTCTCATCCTGTCATAACTAACCTCTACAATGTGTGGAAGAAGGTTTCCCAAGCCTGTCATTTGGATATTTATTTAAATTCTGAATCTTGTATTTGGAATAACCCAAAGTTAAAAATTGGGAAATATTCTCTTTAATGGAGGACATGGATAGAAAAGGGAATCATAACATTGGCAGGTTTATATGAGGGAGAAAACCTAAAATCATTTGAGAGGTTAGTTAATGAAAATGACTCGCCTAGGAACAATTTCTGGAAGTATCTACAACTACGCCACCTGCTGGTCGCTACCATAGGGAAAGGAACTTCACCTACAAAGTCAGATCTTCTTTCTCAGATTATAAAGGTGATGGTCTGGGACATGAGGCATCTATTTATTAGGCTATGATTTTTAAACTGATGGTCCCAATGTCAAATACTCTGAGGTTGACATGGTCAACAGATTTGAAAATAGTCTTGACAGAGAAAGAACGGGAAAAAATCTGTGAGAATATTTATCCAGAAACATAAAGATTAAACTAATTCAATTTAAGATTCTTAATCGTTATTGCTTGACCCCTTCCAGACAGTTTAGGTTAAAATGAAGGGACAGTGCTGAAGGGACTTTCCTTCATTTATTATGGGCCTGCTCCATGATCTGTAGTTACTGGCTTAAGGTTCACGAACATCTTAAAAAAATTACTAAAACTAAGTCTGAATTTTGTTCAAGGCTGTATGTTCTTGGTGACCCTCATATGGTTAGCTAGTCTAGGGTCCGATATTTTATTCAGACAGGTATAATGATAGGAAAACAAATTATAGTGAGAAATTGGAGGAACCCAGGGGAGCCCTCTTTTCATGAGTGGTTTACAGAGACGGCAAAAGTAGCATCATATGAAAAAATCTCTCTAGGTTGTAGTGACAGGACTGAGAAAAATTTGGTAAAATGAGGAGATTATTTAAACGACATCAGTGCTGTAGGCGGTCTGTGAAGAGCCGTCTAATGCTGATTTGAGTAATGAGATGAAACATGATGCACATCAGTTATGGAAGATGTAATAAATGTATGTAACATTTGTATTTGTTATCTTTTCTCATAGTCCCTTTATTTTGTCTTTAAACATTGTATATATCCCATGTATTTGTAGATATGTACTTACATATGTATGCGTGGATGTATAGGTACATATAGGTCACCTTGTTATCTATTTATGAGTCATCTGAGTTGTTGACCAAAATGTGACAATGCTAATGAAAAAATTAATAAAATACAAATTATTTAAAAAAGGAAAGGTATTTGCATTTCACAGTTATGATTAAAGTTAGGGATTGGACTTTTCATTTAATATTTTTACCTTTTAGATTCATAATTCAAAATTTCAATTCCTATTTTGACCTTTTAAAGTCATAATTTTTACTTTTATCTCACGTTTTGACATTTTTAAACTCTTAACTTTAATCTCATATTTTACTTTTTTAAATCATGATTTTAAATTTTTTTTCATATTTTGACTTTTAAAACTCATGAATTTGAGATTTAATGTCATGTTTTGACATTTTAAACTCATGATTTGGATGTTTATCTCACTTTTTAATTGTTAAATATCATGATTTTGAATTCTATCTCAGTTTTGCTGACCATTTCAACCTCTAACTTTCACTTTTATCTCATATGTTGACCTTTAAAACTCATGATTTTGACTTTTATCTCCTTTCTGACTGTTAAAAAACATGCTTTCAGTATTCTCTCTCATATTTTGTCTTTTGAAAACATTATTTTGACTTTAAATGTCATGTTTTTACTCTTTAAAATTTTGAGTTTTTAACTAATCATGTGGACCTTTTAATCTCAAAAGCATTGAGACTGTCAGTCAGTGGTTAAATGCTGACCCTGTTAGGCCCTCAGGTTAGACCCAAATTCAGAATCCGGCCCTGCTGTGGTTGAGTTCGACACCCCTGTAGTACAGAGTCAGTAAAGTTTGCTGAATCATCACAAACATTATGTCACTAACTTTATGGAGAACATGACCTCACGGCTAAATTTGCTAGCTAACGTAGCAGTAAGTGAACTCATTGGCGCTAACGTCACGGCTAACTCCAGCTTCATTATGTTAGCTCATCATACAGTATCAGCCAAAGGTTGGAGTTAGAGCCCAGCAGTAAAATAAGCTTATAACTGACATCACACTTGCAGATTATTCAGACAAATAATCCGATCTGGCAAACCTCAGATCAGGTCAATCACCACAACTGGGCCTGGAATGATCCGTGTTTATCCAGTATTACATGCATGAAACCACTGATTAACTTACTGTTATCATGAGGCCTTATTTAAGGCCGTATAATAATGTTGGTGGAGACACAAATTCAGCAGCTGAGAATAAGCAGATGTTTAGTTTAAGTTATTCCCTGCTGACCCAAACTGGGACATTCCTTGCAAAAATCCACTTTTGCACAGTTAATCATTCATGGAAGTATTGTTTTAGTCAGAGGAGTACAAAGAAAAAGAAGCATCTTTAAAAAATAGCGTGTTGGTTTTAGAGCTATTATTATTTCTGGAGTCAGAGCGAGAGAACAAACCGTCTTGGCAGTGAGCCGACTGTAGCCGGCCCATAAAGCCTGACATCTGATCCCAGTAAAATCCATATTGACCAGTTATGTTGGTTTAACACTCCTGGAATAACAGTGGCTGATGAGATGCCTCTCTGTCAATGTGATATTGCGTGAGACAGATGTTCAAACAAAAGGAACAGGCAGAGGTCGATGCTCGCCCTTCTTTACATTTGGCCATGAGGGACAGTGATGGATTTATTCAGAAGTTGCTCTCTGAAGCCGGGACACGGGGCTAATAGCAGTCCTTCACAGTCAGCCTGGTAATAGCAGGAAAAAGGAGGGAAAGGGGATTGGCGAGGTGGCGCTTTTATGGCTGATTTCTAAAGCGGTGAAGGGTAGCGGCTGAGGCCGAGGCTCTGCCGACCACGTGGAAAGCTGTGGTCACGCCGCTCTGGCTCTTTTGATTGAAACATAAACACCTTGAGAGATGAAGGCGCACTCGGGAACAAGCCGAGGAAAGTAGTTCTAGTGGGTGTGGGTGTGTGTGAGGTTTAACACTAGACCGACCGCCTGAAGCAGCTTCCATTCTCTCTCTCTCTCTCTCTCTCTCTCTGCCTCGCCACTCCATGGCCGCTCGGCCCCTCCTCCTCGCTACTTGAAGGGATTAAAAATTGAGCATGTTTTGTACTCTTTTGGAATCTCTCAGAGGCCTTAGTCATGACTAGGTCACTCACTGCCATCAGCTATTTTTGCTATTCTCAGCACTGTACACACAGGCTGTACTGATATGTCATAAATAATTTTATCCAGAGCATGCTGGAATATTCTGCCGTGTCAGGCAGACACAAAAAGCTAAAATTTGAGTCGGTTACCTGCTCATAGCTTTACTTGCAGCCTTATCAAAAAATAATGTGGAAAGTCTCAACATATTACACGTTATTTTAGTGAAAATAGCCTAAATTCACCAGCTAATACCCAGGACAGGATGCATCCTGATTCAGGTCTGATTCAGCACCACACTCCAGGACAGCTCCTGGAGATTAGATCTGAGCCTGGCACACAAAACAGATTTTTAACTCTTTAACTGAATTTAAGAATATGAGAAACCACACATATGAAAATGAATAATAACAGATTTCTGCTGGTATAGTGCAGTGAGATGACTAACACAGCTAGGGCTGCTCAGAGTTGGCTACAATCATAATCACAGCTATGTTGATATTGATATATGATACTGAGATCCTGATTAATGTCTATGGACTGACTATCATCGACTCTGACATCTCCTGGTTGCTGTTTGTAAATCTGGAAAGACTGCAAACACTTAACTGTTCTTTGGGATGTATGAAACTAAATCAGGGGTGTCAAACTCAGTCACAGCAGGGCCGGATTCTGAATTTGGGTCTAACCTGAGGGCCTAACAGGGTCAAATTTAACTACTGACTGACAACCAAAGTGAGATTAAAAGGTCAACATGATAAGTTAAAAACTCAAAATCTGAGAGAAAAAGTCAAACTTATAAGTTTTAAAAGTAAAAAACATGACATTTAAAGTCAAAATATTGTTTTCAAAAGGCAAAATATGAGATAGAATATTGAAAGCATGATCTTTAACAGTCAAAAAGGAGATAAAAGTCAAAATCATGAGTTTTAAAGGTCAACATATGAGATAAAAGTGAAAGTTAGGCGTTGAAATGGTCAGCAAAACTGAGATAGAATTCAAAATCATGACATTTAACAATCAAAATATGAGATAACTAGAAAAGCACTCAGGGAGCGCAGACCTCCACCATTAGCTTTATTTCCCAATAGTGAGGCATCCTTTAAAACATTCCTGGATCCATCCCCATGTGCCCCCCACCACGGCATTCGCCGATTACTCCCTCCCCGGTGGGATGGACACACGGTGAGGCAAAGCATTGGCTTCACTACAGGTGGACTGACATGGTTGAAGCGTTGCCTGCTGGTGCCAACAGATGCACTGACAGTCTCGTCCATGGTCTCACCGGATGACTGGAAGTCATGGCAGAGGGTGAATATTCCTCTATTCCTCCCAGCATTGTGAGTATTCTCGCTACAATCTGCTGTCTTTCTCTCTGCTACGCTCTGACTCGTCTCCTCGACCAGGCGTGCATCTTTCAAACTCTTTAAACTCCAAAACTTTGAATAGAAACACCCACAAATGCTGCTGGGATTGAAGTTACTCATGTCCGCCATCTCCTGGTGTAAAGTGGTAACAGCGCAGACCTCCACCATTAGCCCTATCTCCCAATAGTAAAGAATCCTTTAAAAAGTTCCTGAATCCAGACGGGGATCTGGATCAGTCCCAAAATCGAATCAGTTCTCCAATTCGGACATTTCCTGAGAATGTCATCAAAATCTGTCTACAACTTTTTGAGTTATGTTGCTAACAAACAAACTAACTAACCAACGAACGAACCCCGGCGATCACATAGGTAAAAAATCAAAATCATGAGTTTTAAATGTCAAAATTAAAAATGAATTGCAAGTTCATAAGTTTTGAATGTCAAAATATGAGAAATTAAAAATCATGAGTTTAAAAAATAAAAAAAATGAGATAGAGGTCAAAGTTAGGCCTTTAAAAGGTCAAAATAAGATTTAAAATTCTAAATTATGAATTTCAAAGGTAAAAATATGAAATAAAAAGTCAAAACTGTAACTTTTAGTCATAATGGAAAATTGAAAATCTAGAGAAAACACGAATTTCTCCACAAAGTTCCTGACTTTTTATCAAATTTTTCTTGCTGTTTACTTTTTTCTAATTCAGCAAGGATATTAAAAATCCTAAAGGTTAAGTTTACATTTTTATAATGGAGGAAATCTGATACTCATACTCATTAATCATGATTAATCACAGCATAGGGATGTGATTAACTAGCCTGCCTTGTTTACTCCATGCTCCTGTTTTACAGGTAGATGGAGGCGTTACAGTCGTGCCAGTAGCAAGGTTATTATTCTACAGCAGTAGCGTGTTACACTGCTACGTTACCATTTTACGTCCAACGCTGCAATCACACTCCAGTAGCTAGCAGTGTTAGCAACAGCGGTTGTGGAAATATGGCGATTACACAGTTTTGATCACAAGTAATATTAATCATTTTCAATCCAGCATGGTCTTCGCATCGCTTTCAGTTTTCAGACAATTACAAACTAACAGTCTTTCTTCACAAAGAAAGAAAGAGAACACCACATTACATAGTCACAGATCAAACCGTAACACCTGGGAAGCACTGGAGGTCCCTCTTGCTCATGGACTGAGTTTGTTGTCTTCTATATTTTCGTCAGTGATGTCAGAATTGTGATAAATATGCTCATGAGGTGTTCACCCTCCTTGCTGCTCTAAGTTTACACGTCTCACATAGTCGGGAGGTTCACTAGTTGACATGGTGGCGAAGCGTGTGCATGGCATGTTTACAGTAAGCGCTTGTTACTGCAGTTTCCTTCACTGTAGCGATACTCACAGAGGTAAATATGCTGTCTCTGTGCCTCCTAGATTGTGATTGGTCAATAGAGAGAAGTTTGGGACAACTTATTAAACACAGTCACAGCAGAGAGCATTACGGGAAGTAATGATGGCCAAAATGCTTCTGGTAAACACGACTGCATGCAGCCAAGACACAAAAATCTACTCTGGTCCTTTTAAAATATTGATTCATCTTTAAAATAAACAGAGGCAGGGAGAGAGCGTGCGTGCTCCTCTCTCCAACATTAGAGCGACGGCAGCGATAGTGAGAAGGAGAAGAAAGAACATGTCACTTATTCCCTCCATTAGCTTCATTAGTGCGGGAGGATGAGGCAGATTAAGACCGCAGCGGGTTGGATGATGATGTGATTTGGCAGGGTTATCTGTTATTTCAGGCCCGGCCATTTTGGCGCCTGTGTTTGGGCAGGGTTCTAATGTGATGTGATGCCCGGGCCCTCGGGGGCCGCGCTGCTGCTGCTACCAGCCTCTCTGATTAAAATCTGCTCTCACCAGCCAGCCTCCGTCTGGATGCCCTCACGCTCGCCTCTCATCTCCATCCAGCACCGCTCTTTTTTTTTTTCTTTTTACTTCTCATCCCACTGATCGTTTAAAGCACGATGCAGCAGAGTTAGAGAGGCAGATTTACAGCGCACTTATGCCCACACCTGAACACTGTACAGCACTGGAAAAAATCTCAGGTTTCATAAAAGGTTAATGTAAGATGGAGACTACAGATCAACTCTCAAAACCCTAAACCTTGTGGTTATTACCAAATAGAGGGATTTTTCTTTGGTTCATGACAGTAAACATATTTAAAGGAGTAATATCAAGAGTTACGTTATAAAATACACTGTAGTGATAAAAAACAAAGAGTTTGTCTATAATGACATCATTCTGTTCATTAATAAATCTGAGTAGAGACTAAGGTAGAGCTTTTTGGAAAAGCAGGTCATTCTGCTGTTTACAGAAAACAGAGAAAAGAGCACAGTACCCACAGTCAAACATGGAGGAGGTTCAAAGATGTTTTGGGCTTGTTTTGCTGCCTCTGGCACTGGGTGCCTTGACTGTGTGCAAGGAATCATGAAATCTGGAGACTATCAGAGGATTTTGGGCCACAATGTAGGGCCTAGTGTCAGAAAGCTGGGTCTGGTTCAGAGGTCATGGGTGGTCCGGCAGGACAATGACCCCAAACATACCTCAAAAAGCACCAAGAAATGGTTGGAGACAAAGCTGGAGAGTTCTGAAGTGGCCAGCAATGAGTCTGGATCTAAATCCCATTGAACACCTATGGAGAGATCTCAAAACTGCTGAAGGAACCCTTCATATCTGAGAGACCTGGAGCAGTTTGCAAAAGAAGAGTGGTCCAAAATTCCAGCTGAGAGGTGTAAGAAGCTTGTTGATGGTTATAGGAAGCCATTGGTTTCAGTTATTTTTTCCCAAGGGTGTGAAACCAAATATTAAGTTGAGGGTGTCAATAATTTTTTCCAGCCCATTTTTGAGTTTTGTGTAAAATTTTGTCAGTTTTGGCTTTTTTCTTCTGCTTTTCTGTGTTGTTCCAATGCATATAAAGGAAATAAACACATGTATACCATAACATTTGTAATTGCAACAACTTCTGGGTGAAATGGTATATTTTCTGAAAAATTCCAGGGGTGCCAATACTTTCCTCCATGACGGTGTATAATGACATCATTCTGTACATTAATAAAGCTTTACACAGGAGAAGTGAAAAGTCTTACAAAATCAATTAATCAATCAATCAGTAGTCTTTAAAAAGCGGCAATTTATTACCAAAGGTATCTCTTTATAAAGAGGACAGGTCTAGACCATAATTTAAAGACCAACGCTAACCACCACGAGTTCAGCATTAGAACTGTTTAGCCTTGCTACTGGGGGGAGGAAAACCTTCCCTTGAGAGGAGGGAATCAGAATCAGACTTGTGTTGACAGCAACTGCCGAAACCACGCTGGTGTTGGAATATGAAGACTGCAGTATCACAAATTACTCAGTCCTGCAGACCCTTGAGTGTCTGCTGTGGTCTACCCAGGTGAAGAGAGATGAGGGTCTCAGGGAGGAGTCTAGTACTGAGCTAAGAGGATAGCTGAGTCCCTATAATAAATAAAAACAACCCTCATTTTGTTACAAACATGCTTTGCAATGTGTAGGTTGAGAGGCCGAGTAATGATGAGCTGTTCCTGAACGAGCCTGTGCTTTGAAACGGCTCTTTAGCGCTTTAATATGAGTCAGTGTGCTGGTACGGTATGGTCCAACATGAAACCATGGCAAAACTGGACTGAACCAAACTAGACCACTTTGTGGAAACAGACCATACGCAAGCATGACCCCACCTGGCAGGCTTTTTAACTCCTGCCCTGCCTGCTGCTATTTCCCTGAGTTTTTTTAAACTTTATTTGTCAGAATATTTCACAACATCAGGACACAACGGTAGCTTAAGAATAAGAGTGGTTTTATTTTCACTCTTTGAATGGTTGAGGCTCTAAATGTGGTAGTTTTGGTAGAATTTCTCCATGTAGAAACCTCTACACTATATATATATATATATATATATATATATATATATATATATATATATATATATATACACAGTGCTTACCAGTGCTTACCTAACCCTAACCAAAGTAAGGTTTATACCACAGCTGTCCTAAATTAACAGCATTGGTAATTACCAAAATCATTTTTGATGTTTCTGCAATGGTTAATACACCAATATGTAGAGGCTCTTTAATCCAAATGATATTTTTAATGCTAAAATATAATTATTATTGTTATCCATGAATTTTCAAATTTACTGATTTACAAAAAAACTGAAAAAATAGTAAAGCACATTATTATTTCTTGATTAATATGTCAAATTCTAGTTATTTACTTGCATTCCTGAACAGAAAAATGAGTTTTAGTGGTTGAATGTTATGCTTGATTCATTTCTGACTTCTCAGAGAAGCCCAGTGAGCCGGCTCACATTTGGGTATAAAAAGGGGAATTCAGTTTGAAATTCCTCATTCCTGTTTAAAATGGTAAAACGTGCAGAGCTGACTGAAAATGAAATATATAGATACAAATATATATATATATATATATATATATGTATCTATATATATATATAGATACATATATATATATATATTCAGTCATCTTCATCGTCTTTTTGGGAGCCGGGTTGCCGGGGTAACAGGCTAAGCGAGTCCACCCAGACTTCCCCTTCCCCAGCAACACTTCCCAACTCCTGCTGTTGGATCTTGAGGCGTTGAGGCCCAGACAGGATACGCAATCCCTCCAACAAATTCTGGTCTACCCCGAGGTCTCCTCTCAGCCGGACGTACCCAGAACACCTCCATGGGGAGGCAGCAAGGAGGCATCAGATGTCCAAACCACCTCAACTGACTCCTTTCGATGTGAAGGAGCAGCAGCTCTACTCCTAGCTCCCTCTGGATGTCTGAGCTCTTCACCATATCTCTAAGGCTGAGCCCAACCACCCTCCGGAGGAAACTCATTTTGGGCTGCCCAGAGTTCCAGAGTTCATGACCATTGGTGAGGGTTGGGGGGTAGATCAACCAGTAAATTGAGAGCTATGCCTCTCAGCTCAGCTTCCTCTTCACCGCAACAGTCCGGCGCAATGCCCGCAGTACTGCTGATGCTGCCCCAACCTGCCTGTCAAACTCACTGTCTCCCTTTTACCCTCACTCATGAACAAAATCTGAAGGTTTGGAGGTCCCCTGCCGAGGAAGCCAGCAGAACCACATCATCTGCAAAAAGCAGAGATGGAATTCTGAGGTCCCGGAACCGGAAACCCTCCTCCCCCTGGCTGCGCCTTAAGATCCTGTCCATGAAAATCACAAACAGAATCAGAGGCAAGGGGCAACCCTAGCAGAGGCCAACACACACCGGAAACATGTCATAATGGAATAAAGCCCATTTTAAAAATCATCATCCAAACTCTGACTGAGCGCTGGACAAACAGGGCTGGTTTATCAGGATGTAAAGGAAGGTCAGCACTCGAACACACCGCCACATCAGAGACAGAAAGTTTTGCAGAGAAACTAAAGACAGCTTGTTGTCCCTGTCATCACCTTCTTCTGCTGCGGCTCCCTGACTCATGAGGATCTGTTTGTGCCAGTTTTCACGGCTTTCTCCAAAAACAAACATCATTTCATCGTCAGCCAACATTTAATAATAGAGTCAGAATCATGTTTCCCCCACAGCGGGAGACTAAGTCTGCATCACTGATCCTCACACACTTTTATTAACATCCAAATAAACTGGATAAAGGATGAAACAGCCAAACTGTGGAGGGCTCTGTATCTGATGTCTGAGTTTGTTCAAGAAAATGACAAAGAAGTAAACTCTCCCCTCCTCTGCCTGACCGCCATCATGGCCGGAAGAGCGGAGATAAATTCTGAGGACGGGTCTGATCCGCTAAAGGGTTCATCGAGAGTCTCTCTGAGGAGTCTCTCCACATAATGAGACAAGACTAATGATACTGATTGGTGCTTAAATTAATGGTGTCTGCTTATTGGACAACTTCATATATTAAGAGTTGGACCAGCGGACTCAGCGTGCTCCCCTAAATCAGTGCAGCACTCACTCATGCTGATTTCTTGTTACCTTTAAACAAAGTGGATGTGTGGAGCTCCAGGGCAGGGTGGAGAGCTCCTTACGGTGTAGTCCACTGCTGCAAAGGGCCCAGCACTGATTCAAGAGAATCTGAAAGGTCTGATGCTCCATGTCTATTGGTGGTCAGGCATCAGTGGCTCACTGAGAGCGAGGAAGGGAAACAATGAGAGGCAATGTGCACAAGACTAGTAAGGAATATTAACAGGACTAAGGGTCTGTTTGTGCTGTGTTTAGGGTTAGCATCTTAGCTAAACTTTAGCTCCGCATTTCAACAGGTGAGATTTATGAGCTGCCGTAGTTATAATCACTTTTCTCCAAAGCGTACAGACATTTCTAAAGTTATCCTTCCTTCATATTAAGTCCACATGACTTTTTCCTGAGCTGGGTGTGTGAAACACATCCAGCTACCTAGGGAACACATACGGCAAACGGAACTCTCGTTTAAAGGTAAAAGGTCACCTCAGGTCGCACGAGATTACAGACGCTGAGCCAGAGCATGGCCGAACGGGCTGTGAAAACAAGCAGGGCCTCATGAACTGATCCCTAATGTTACCATTTCACTCCTTGATAGCTCATTTTTGCCAGTTTAACCCATTTCTGCCTATTTTTATGTCTCAGTTAACCCTTTTGGCCAGTTTATATCAATTTTGCATCCCATTTAAACAAATTTTCCACTCACTTTTGCCAGGTTAAAGCCATTCAACCACTTTTTGATCCCATTTTACCACTATCTATGCCATTTTGGCACTTAAACCCATTGTTGCCACTTTTATCTAATTTTTGCCACTTCTTACCAATTTCTGCTACTTCTAAAATCCAATTTCACCACGTTCTCCACCATTTTTCAGTTATTATGGGGAATAATTAACTGATTTCAGGCATTTTTAACCCATTTTAAATCTGGTTTTAACAAAAGGGATTTACATTTTTAGAAGGCTATTTACCACACAAATATATTTGTTTTTTGATGAGAGTGGTTATTTTCCAGGTTTACTACAAGATAAGGATTCCACAGCTTAACTTTACAGTAGATCATGGTTTTGCTGACCTTCATGTCCTCCAGTCTGGCGGGGCCCCAGAAAGCGCCCCCCTTTACCCCCCTAATGGATGGCCTTGTCTCCACAGGACTATCCTAGAGTGTTCATGTCTGTGTTCAGCCACCTTCAGGTACAGTGGGGGTCCTCGGTCTCTGGCACCTTTATTTTTGGGGTCATGGGGTGAAAAGGTTGAATACCACTGGTCTAGCTCAGTGATTTTGAACTGGTGGATCTGGACATGTAACTGGTTCCACTGGGTCGCGAATGTGTGACAGAAAAAAAAGGTTGCGAAACGTCTCGGATTATTGGGGTTTTCCTGTGATGACAAGTGATTTTTCAGTCTTTTCTCCAGATTTCCCCATATTTATCTACTTTTCATGGATAACAAAGCTGGTTTTCCCAAGATAATAAGAAATTCTTTGGGAAATGACCAAAATTCCAGGCTGCCTCTGGGAAATGGTGTAAAATAAAATGTGTGGATGCATGTCTTTCTGTCATGCTGGTTTCAGTCAAACTGCAACCTCTTTCATGGGATCAATTTGTCATTTGGACTTTTTTTTTATGGGGTCATGATTTCGAATAAGGGGGTGGTGGTAAGTCCTGGTGCCAGACCTGTCGGGGCCCTTACAGACTTTCTTAATGCCGCCAGGGTTGTAGTGAAGAACTAGAAAAGTCCAAAAGCACTCAGCCTTAGGGACCGGGTTGGATGTTAGCCCAGGTGGAAGACTGTCAAAGTAAGGTGACACATGAGGCTGCTTTATTAGACCAGGTCAGGTACAGTACACCACTGGATCCCAAAGTAGGGGTCGGGACCCCCAGAGGGGTTTTAAGACGCTGGAAGGTGGTCGCATGATGCTTTCCAAAGAAACAGAGGAACTGAATTAGATTTAAAGTTGTAAACACTGTATTTACCACGTTTGAACATTATCATTGTAAGAATATTGTTGAAGTGAGTTATTTAAAGGTAAACTACAGTTATTCAGTAAGATCTGTGTTGAAATGTAAGTAAAATGTACAAAAACAATCTAAAGTGTAAATGTATACATGATGCTTTATGGGTAATCTTACACTTTAACCCCTGCATAAATAAAGCTTCAGGTGAAGAATGTCAGTATTCATCCAGAGAGACGCTGCAGGGAGGGAAAGGAGCTGTTCAGGACTGGGTTTTATTCTCATTTGTTTTTGTTCTATGGGTTTTTTGTTCTTTGTATATCATCTGAAGGGAAATATACACTTGTAAATGTAATGTAGATACTGAGGTAAAAACAAATATATTAATAGCAAAAACCTAATAAAATAAATACCAATAGCAGGGCTGGGCAACACGTCAATACTCATCGTTTCTGCAGTAAGTCTGCACCAAGGGAACTTATTCTGACGTTATTACAAGAAAAATAGTCAAAACCTAAAGTCTGGACTTGAATACAATCATCCTACTGGGTCTGACAGGAAACCTTTGAACCCCCTGAAGCCTGACCCAGCCTGGAACCAGCAGGACTGGGCAGGGATCCTTGCCAGCCCAGTCCTGGGCAGTGGCTCACGTCTGCACTGCAAAAATCACTTTTCCAGGTTGTTCTAACACAAACATGTGTCCCCGTCTGTCCACTATCCCCCCAAGTACCAGAAAAATCCATTCCCTCCCTCTCTTTCTCCAACTTTCAGAAAATGTGTGCTGAAACAAGCCGTTCACAGATTTTCCCCTCATGATGTCATATGGGGAGTTAGCCCCGCCCTCAGGTTTGTTTGGCCCACTCCATTTGGATAAAAGCTCCACCCTCCTCTCCTGATCCTCCCACATCAGCTGAGATGCTGGATAGCTCAGTGGGTAATCCTGCTGACTTTGGTCTGACAGGTTGATGGTTGGAATCCCAGTCAGGTCCTAAACTTTGGATAGAAGTGTCTGTAACTTTATAACATCAGAAGTGCCGCATACATTTCCTGAGAGCGGTGTGGTCAGGGGCAGAGTCAGACAGCTTATTTAAAGCCACAGACACAGAAACGGCTCATTCTGAGCAGGGCTGAAACAGAGGGGTTTTTAGACATGCAACGATCCAATACTGCAGTGTTTTTACAGCAACAGACTTCACAGGCATGTTTTGGGGACCTCTGAGATATGAACTTGTCTTAAAAGGGTAAAATTTGTCCCCTTTAAGGTCAAATTATCCAAAAATGAAGAAAAACCTACAACAAGGAGTGGGATGCGGTCAGATGACAGCACCATGTAAGACTATGCAACGAAATCTGGTCCCGTCTGGCTGGCCACACTGCAGGTGTGACCGCATCATATGATGACGCCACCGTTACCTTGGCGACTGTGTACGAGTTTACAGGTCAACAGGGAGGCGGGTCAAAGCGAGTGAACCCGACTTCTGCTACGGCAGAAGAGCTCTGTGATGATGATGCTGGCGGTCGTTTGCTCAGAAATGACGAAGCAGCTCTGCACGCACCCTGATGTAGAGAGGAGGAGGACAATACGGACCGGCTCTCCTACAACAACATATCATAATCTGGCCTGATGCAGTCGGCCAAAATCTGGCTGAATTAGCGTAGTCTTTGTCAGATTTAGTCAGAGTAGGCAAATGAAATGATGATACATTTAATCCTGTTTAAAGCGTGTCAGATTTAATTTCAAATAACATAATAACATTTTTGTTGGATCAAATCATGGCAAAGGTCCGTGCAGGCCAGACAATCAGCACTGACAGCCAGACCTGGACAAAGGGCCACCAATGGGAATCACTGATGCAGGACTGTCTTTGCTCTCAGAAGCAGTTTACTTTACAACTACACATCCATAACTAGCTTTAAAAAGCTACAACAATTTAGCTAAGTGATGGTTAATAAGCTCCACCTCAGAGATCAATAGTATAGCCAAATGGACAGCTACACTGCTCATTGACAAATGAATATCACCACAGAAATCAGTGATATTGATTTTGAAGATTCACACAGATAAATGTCACCTTCACTGACAGAAGTATCTGAGCTCAGTCTAAATGTGAGCGACCACAGGGACAGCATGATGGAGCTAGGCCACATTCACCTCAGTCTGCAGGGGCCCACAGAGCCTGGCCCCTTCCTCCCCCTACGGGTGGCCTTAGGGTTAGGATGTTACTCTACCCTGCTCAACCAAAGAGCCAAAGAGTTGAAAAACATATTTGTGAGAATCACTAATGGATGAAAAGTGGCAAAAAACAAACAAAAAAAGGGTTAAAGTGGCAATAAAAATAAGTTAAAGGTGGCAACAACGGTCAAAAAGTGGCAAAGAATGGGGAGAGTGACAGAAAATGATTGAAAAGTGACTAAAATGGGCAAAAAGCAGTAAAAAAAGATGGCAAAAATAGGTTAAAGTGGCAATAAACATGTTCAACATGGAAAAAAAGGCTGAAAGGGGCTAAAATATGTATAAAATGGCAAAAACTGGGTGAAAAGAAGTAAAAATGGTTGAAACAGCAATATCAATCGGGCCAAAAATGGTCAGAAAAGTGACAAAAACTGTGTGAAAAGTGGCATAAATGGGTTAAATAGCAATAAAGATAAGTTAAAGGTGGCAACAAAGGTCAAAAAGTGGCAAAAAAAAGGGTGAGAGTGACATAAAATGATTGAAAAGTGACTAAAATGGGCAAAAAGCAGTGAAAACTGGAAAAAAAACTGGGTGCAAAGTTGCATAAATGGCTGAAAGGGGCAAAATAGGTATAACACGGCAAAAACGGTGAAAAAAAGGTAAAAAAAAAACTGGTTAAAACAGCAATATCAATCAGAACAAAAATGGTCAGAAAAGTGACAAAAACTGGGTGAAAGTGGCATAAATGGGTTAAAAGCAATAAAGATAAGTTAAAGTGGGCAAAAATTGTTAGAAAAGTGGCAAAAACTGGGTGAAAAGTTATAAAATAGGCTTAAATTGGCAAAGATGTGCTAAAAGCAGAAAAATTGATGAAACTGCAATAAAAATAAGTGAAAGGTGGCAAATATGGTCAGAAAGCAACAATTATGTAGGAAAAAATTAGTGAAAAGTGATGGAAAAAGGTAGTGGAGTGTGGGGGGAAAATGGGAAAAAAGTTTGAAAGTGGCAAAAGTGAGGGAGAAGTGACAAAATGAGTGGGAAAAAAAAAACAAAATAGGCAAAAAACACCAAAAAGGTGGGAAAAATGGAAAAGAATACTGGATAAAAGTGGCAAAAATGGATTTAAAATGGCACTGAAATTAGTTAAAAGTGTCAAAATGGGTGAAAGGGGCAAAACAGTGATAAAATGTCAAAAGCTGGGTGAAAAGTGGCAAAAATGCTGAGGATTGACAAAAATGAGTTGACTAAAATTGGCAAAAACTCAGAAAAAAAGTGGCACTTAATGGCAAAAGGCAGCTTAATTGGGTGAAAAGTGGGGACAAAATGCTACAAAAGGGGGAAAGACTGCAAAAAGCAGGATAAAAATATCAAAATCTGCTTTAAAAAAGGGCAAAAAACAGATAAAAGTGTCAAAAAACTGCAAATAAAGGCAATGGAAATATGCAGACAGAAAGAAATTGACCATTAAGTTTGACAGTGTAGGCAGTAGAGTATGGGAAAAATAGGAAAAAAGCAGCAAAGAGTGTAGCAAAAGTAGAAAAATGGGGAAAGGCAGCTTAAATGGGAAAAAAAAGAGAAAAATGCAAAAAGCAAAAAGCAGGATCAATGTGGCAGAAACGGGACAAAAGGGCCAAAAATAAGTGGCAAAAAAATGACAAAGAATTGTGGGCAACAAACTGGTTAGTGTGAGTGGATAATTTCTAAGGTCAGTTTCTCTTTTTAAAGGTTTTCTGGGGGAATAATATTTCGAATGAAGACAAAGATCCACACGTTGAGTACCGCTGCTCTGGAGTCAGGGAGGATATGTTTCTCTGGGGACATTTTAACATGTTGACCAGTTAAAGCAGTTAAAGACAAAGTTTAAAAGTGAAAAGTACCATCCTGGTGTTGTGAGCGTGCCTGCTGCAGCAGACTTTGAAGGAAAGTAAGAGAGGAAGAGTATAAAGCAGTGGCACTTGAGCGGTGTGTATCAGTGGAGCGTTTATTCTCTATCAAGCTCCAAAGCAAACGTAAAAACCTTTTAGAAATAAAAGAGCAGACTGTGAGATGGGAGCAGAGCAGACTGCCTGCAGGCTCCTGTTTATTTCTGCAGCTCTGCCCGCGGCGAAGACTCCAGATGGGTTTAAAATCTTTCTCTTCTCAGAAATCTAATGTTTTTCTTCTCCAAAATATTTCCCATGGTAACCACTTTCCACCTCAACATTTGGCTCGGGTGACCACTCCCCCCCGCGTTTAAAATGATCTGTTAAATTAAAAACAATTTTGCATCGGGGAGCTGAAATGTAGAGTCAAAAAAAGCAGGAAGTTCCAATAAAAAAGGAGGCGGGAGAGCGACAGCGGCACAGAATAGTGTGACAATAATGTGCCTCAATAGGAGAGGAAATTGACTGTGTAAAAGCGAATCATTACTGTGGCTGCCTTTCCTTTGTAATGACAATATGTGTCTCTCCACATCCCATCAGCGAACATGCCCCGAAAATGACGGCAGGAAATGAGTCCTGAAGATGACTGCTGGCTGCCACTGAGAGCCATCGGGATGACAACTGGAGGAGCGCTACAAGCCATTAACACAGAGCCAGGCTGCGGATGAGCATTGTATCAGGATACTTGACAGGAATCAGGACACAAAAGGCAAAGGCTCATGGGATTGGAGGCATGGCAGTGAAAACGGCAAACAACAAGATCACATCAGTGGCGTGCCTGAACAGATTACTGTAGAACAAGAGGGAACAGGGCGAGTCAGAGGCTCTGACAGAAACATGAACTCAGCTCTGCTACAAATCACCATCAAAACTTCAGAGGATCACTGCAGAGTAGCGTCACAGGACAGACGAGTCCAAAAGACGATCCAGAAATGTGTTTTTAATGCCGGAGAGCACCAGAGAGCAGGTTTTAGTCCTCTCCCAGGAACATGTTAGCCGTAAGCTCACACCGAGTTTTACAAATGAACAGCTCAATTCACTTTCATGCAGGAAGACGGCTTTGGACCACTGAGCCACTTTCTCCTTACACCTGGTCAGGGTCTAAGGAGAAATAGGGGGGCTAGGCTAACGAAAAACAATAGGTGCACTTTTGCACTGCTAGGAAAGCAGCAAATGTTGTCAGACACTTCCAGGTTAATGTAGAGAATCTACACCACATGTCAGAACTAGTGAAACACCAATGAATGAACTGAAGAATCATGTTTTGTCCTTGAGAGTGACACTCCATTCCTTTACGTCCTCCCCACGTGTGATGGATTTTACTGTTCACATTTATAAACAGAGTATTCAGACCTGCTTCTCTGTTTTCACTGTTGTTACGTCGCTGCCTGGTGCTTCAGCTGCCTTCCACCAGTCCAGGAAATATGGCAGAGATGGACGACTCTCCAGAGACCAAGATTCCCTGGTCTGATGAAACCACAGTGGTGGCAGCATCATGCTGTGGGGGTGTTAAGGCAGGGTTAAGGGAAGGCTGAATGGAGTAAAGTAGATAAGGATATCCTCAGCACTCAGGACCTCAGACCGAGCTGAAGGTTCACTTTCTAACATGACAATGACCCTAAGACCACAGCCAAGACAACACAGAAGTGGATTAGGGATGACTCTGGACACCCTAGAGGGGCCCAGCCAGACCCTGACCTGAGCTGAACCCTATCCATCCATCCTGACTGAGCTGGAGAGGATTTCAAAGAGGAGTGGTAAAAAAAATCCTCCAGTCCAGGTGTGCAAAGCCTCATGGTTCATATTCAAAAGGACTGGAGGCTGCAACCACCGCCAAAGGAGCTTCAACTGAGTACTGAGGGTCTGGATCATGGTCTGGATCACGGTGCAGACGTGTTGACCATCAAAATCAACAACAATCCATCAGAAAGATGAACAAAGGAATCCCAGCAGTGATTTCTTCTGATCACATTTGAACACATCTAAACACATAGAAACACTCTGCCCCAAGGCATCATGGGAAAATTCTGCCTACATATCCCCAGATTTGTTTCCCACCAATCTGATCTCTCATCACTAATCTCCGATCTCAGGATCTTCTCTTACTGTCTGTGCCCAGGGTCAGAACTGAACTGGGTAAAAAGGCCTTTAAATTTGCTGCTCCCTTTGCCTGGAATGACTTACAGAAAGACCTAAAACTGAGTGAACTGGTCTCACTGGAAGCTTTTAAGAGGAGGTTGGTTGACTTGGAGGCAGTCAGATCTGTCTGCAAATGTTCTGAATGACATGTTTGATCGTAGCTGGTTTAAACAATTACTTGCTGCTTTCTCTTTCAGTGTGCTGTTGTTTGACATGTTTACTCGTTTTTTTTGTCTTTGACTGTGCTGCTGTCTTGGCCAGGACACTCTTGAAAAAGAGATTTTTAATCTCAATGAGGTTGTTCTCCTGGTTAAATAAAGGTTAAATAAATTAAATAAAAACTGCCATGTCTTCAGTTAGCAGTTCATCTATTCCTGATTGTTAGAAAACTCGTCACTCGTCTGAAATACCCACAATGCATCACAGGGGGCATTGATTCATGGATAATGTTTAATGTTTTTATGGTTTTGAATCACAGAATGAAACTGGGTAAAGGTAACAAAGTCAGACTTATGTGGATAAACTTTGGAGGATTGGCTTACTTTACCTAAATTTTTCTTGTTTAGGAAAACAATTCACAATGTCCTGTATCTTTAACAAAAGAAACTGACTACACAATTAGATTTACTTATGTCAGACTAGAAACTTGGATTTTTATTGTTGATATCACAGATTAAATAACGTTAAATTTACTTTTGCAAAAATTCATTTTTCTCAGTGCGTATCTGAGTTTCCGTTAGCCGGCATTTGCCGGTCGTTGGCTAGTTTCAGGAGCAGAGGTCGCGCAAATAAAAAGATAATATAAAATGTCCGGCAGAAAATGTGCCAATGGCCAGATAAGTAAATACTGAATACCTGTGTAACCTAGAAGATATGTTGTAAGAATCCTTTAATATAAACTGAAAGTAGCCTAATCTTACTACACCTACTGTCCTGCGGTGCTGGGGTTGTTTATCTCCTCAGACAGCGAGCACATGGCTAATTAAGTTGCACATGTCTGCAAGATGACGCGAATGACATCAAACCAAGCCTACCTCTGAGTATGCTCAGCGCTACTGTAGAGTATGCAGGGATAGTTTGACCAGAACTTTCTCATAAAGCAAAATTTTAATCTCAGTGAGGTTTTTCTGGTTAACCAAAGGATTAATATCATCAGTGGTATGGAAGGCTCTTGAGTTAGTCATCGCTGCAAGTAATGAAGAGGCTGAAACAATGGGAACTGTATAGCTGAGCGTCATAAACACCGCTGCAGCAGCATAGAGAGAGAGGCCTACGCCGAGCAGAGTTGTAGTGGACTTCGATAAACTACCTATGACCAATCCTCAGATAAAGTTGGATTGTTGTCAGGCACGGACCGCTTGGAGCTGATAGCGAGGGCTCTGTCTCTCTTCCCCGTAGCTGGTTGTTAATGCTATGTTAATGATGTCCTGGCTAATTAGCAGAAGGAGTCTTGCATAAGCTGCTAATGAGAGGAGGACTGAACCGGACTATCTGCTGTGGAGCTTTTGTCTTTTCGGGACTAGTCCAAATAAACCAGGATGGTTGGATTTCCAGCTTTAGCAGAGGTTACAGTGATATCATCATGAGGACTGATATTAGCAGCTGACGGTAAGACTCATTTTCATTTGAAATGTAGAGCTTTAACGCAGTGTCCAGTTAAGAGAGCATTGGAGAGTTGTGTTTGGATGCTTCGTTGTTGTCGGTGGAGGACGGTATTTGGCTGTTGTAAGCTGCTAAGTTATGATAGCGGCCAATGTGCTAACAGGCTAACGGTGCTAATGTGAAGCTAACTGTTGTTGTTTATGAGTTTAACGTGGGTGTATATTGTGTGACTGACTGCGTGTGTAAGGAAAAGCGCCTAGCTTTCATTTTGATACTTTAAACCACTTAAAGAAAAATAAGAGAAAGTCTGTGTGCAGTTATTTCCAGGGTCTAATCATGTGTACGTGTCTACCAGTCTGTAATAACAGGGTAAACATACTCAGGTTTACTGTTGGCTTGGTTTCTATTGTCTCAGTTTTGGGTCAGGTCTGGAAATAAAAATGCGTCCTCAGTCCCGTTTAGCTCAGATTTGTATGTATTGCTGTATCACAGAATATCAGATTTATGTGTTTTGCTGCTGTTAATGCAGCAAAATAATGTTAAAGCAAATGTCCGCTAGTTGTTCTAAGCGAATTCTTAAAGACTGTCGACCATTTTGCCCAGGGACAACAAAAAGCTAGTGGAAACTCTGGTGCATATTAAACACATATTTCTCAATAAACCCTATTTAATTTACTGATCTAAAACACACTGATGAAAACCAGCATAGCTTGATAGGTCTCCAATAAATCCTTTTCCTGATTATATGCACAGTGGATTAATATCGAATACGAACATCCAACAGTCCAGCTCTGACGTTAACAGTCTAGTTTACATGTTGCTGGTATAGGAGGAACAGCACTAATCAGCTTTGGTGGCAGGTCCCTTGGTTCCTCTGATTTTGTTTTCCAAGGGAAGATTGTGGCTGTAGGTGAATCCCTCTGGAGGGGGAAATATGGCTGCTTCTGTCCAAAGTTGAACTCAACGGCACAATTCTTCACCAGGACATGAGGGAAGAGGGCACGGCCTGCCAGTGCTTCCAGTGTTGTCCAGAAAGCGACGCCTAGCCACACTCCATTTTTGAGAAGCCCACCTCCACCTCAGTGTCACCGTCAAAGTCACTGTAACAGCCGATAATGTCGCTTTCACCAAACCTCTCACCATAGTCTGCAAACGTGCAGTTTTGGGATTTCTTTCCTTTACCTCCCTGCATTTTTCCCTGAAATGTGCATATTCATCAGATACTTATATCTTGTTCCAGCATGTGTGTGTTTTACTGCATGGTCTCACAAAGCCACTAAAACACATACAAAGTCTTTACAATTTTTAATTTATCCTCAGATAGTAAGTTATAACAAAGTGGGTTCTAATTCAGTCTTTAACTAAGAGAATACTTACTAACACAAGCCTGTCTTTCAGCAGAACTATTACCTGAAAATAACCTTTTCTGGTAAAAATGGTCCAACTGAAAAACACTGAAAACTGATATCTTTACACTCCACGGGATCTTTCTGATGGTCTGTGTTTGCACATAGGTCGATATCGATATACTAAACTGATGCATCTGTGCATCCCTACTGATTATCTAGCATGGACTGAATCCACGGTGTAAATGAGCTCTCACTCTGTAAATGGCAGGGATTCAATATTATTAGTAGAAGACAGGAATCTACATAACCCATGATAATGTCACTAAATTACTGCACAGATTTCTGGGATGCTATTAGGAGGATGCTACTGAAATCATTATTTTTAAATAAATAATACAGTCCTAATGAAAGGGTGCTGCTAGACTTTAAATGTTTTTAGTATTTTCCCTCCTGATCTAAGTGTCCCCACTCTCTTCTTCCTCCCTCACATGATGAAGGCCTGCCTGCACCCATGATGGACACAGAGCTGAGCTGAGCTGGCTCTCATTAAAAGCCTCTTTAATTACATGCAGAGAGGAAGCTCGTATGTGTTTAGAGTGATGAAACAGCCTTGACATTGAGAGAAAAGCTCATCCTGATGAAACTGCGCTGTGACATTGAAAAAAAAAAAACGCCCGTCCTGAATGTCCCCTACAGCTACGCCTTCACAATAAATCAACGCTTCAAGGACTGCAAATGAAAAATCGCTTGGTTAGATTTTCACATGACGGTGCAGCCACACATCCATACTTGGCCCTGCTCTAACATTTTATACTTTTGTTTGCCCTTCTGCTCAAACGCAGCATGCTTCCCGTAGACGCGGTGACGCGGTCTGACCTAGATGAGTGCAGCACGCCTCCGTACGTCTGCAGAAACCCTTCACAGCTTCCCTAGCACCCTCCCCCGGCAGCGTCTTCAATCTTCCCACCCAGAGGATATCTTAAGCAGAGGATTAGCTTTTCCAATTTGTGAATTGAAACTTGCATCATTGTTTCTGTTTTAATCAGCAGCTTGTTTCAAACCCACAACAAGGAAAAATAATGCTGGAGGAGGGGAGAGTGGGACATTGTCAGCCGGCGCTTTTCAGGAAAATTGATGACAAAAATAGTAGCTGTAGTAATCTGGCAGCAGACAAAGAGTGAAGACTCCAGTGAGCAGAGGAAGAATGAGGAGAAAATCTATTAGGCATGGCTAATGAATTTAAGAAGTGAGAGATCTGTTCCTCAGAGGTAAAGATGCAGACCAGGAAAGACTTCCTAGAGTCTGTTAGCGCAGCCTGTTTCTCTGTGAAATCTTATCCTCCTGCTCTGCCATACTTCCCCTCATCCTCCTCTTTCCTACATCTCATCTTAGTGCTTGAATTTATGTGCTTTACAGCTTCTACTGATCCATGTGTTCCTTTTTTCATCTGTTGAATATTTTAACTTTAATGGCATTAGACAAAAAAATAAAAACTTTACAAACCGACAGGAAACATGAGAGAAATGAACAAAAGAGCAGAGGAAATTAGATTTAAATTTGCAGAAAGCATTATCAACGCCTGACCTGTACAACGACATGCATGTGACGGCAACATTTAGACTCATGTGTGCAGGTGTTTGACTCCGATTTCTATGATTTTTTTTCTATTAATGAAAAAAAATATTTCCAAAATATTCTGCACCCCAAAAATGCCCTACGCCCGTTTCCGTGTTTCTCATTGGTGAATCCATCTTGCAAAGCTCCGTCTGAACCGTTTAGAAAGTGACAGGACCAATCAGTAATGAGGGGTGGTGCTCTCAGGCACGGCGGAGTCATGACATCAGCAAGCAGCAACAGGAGGCCGGTGCAGTTATGGCGGAAGAGATTAGCGGCTAAAGCGCCAGTTTTATCAGAACTTGACGACATTTCTTCGTTAAAAGAACAAAGAACAGCAGTGAGTTGTTTTCTTTCAAAAACTATAAAAGTCGTGTACTGACGTGCCTACCGTCGCCATGGTTCGCATTATACCTCTGTAGCTGCGCACGTGAACCTCAGTCGCGGCTACGTCACAAGTTTTGTTGCTCTGATTGGCTCGTAAAGATGTGACGGACTGAACGTTCATCCAATCACACTCTGAGTTTTTTCTCTTTTCAAAGCCTCTGCCCTTTCCCAAACGCTGCCTATGAGAGGTTTACCTGATGGATGTGTGAAACAAATCCATCTGGCGTGTCAGGTTAGGTAGAACCAACACTTGTCGCTGCTCTGCCCTTGATTTAAAGTATCAGGAACATTTCTATACCAGGGGTGTCAAACTCAATCACAGCAGGGGCTGAAATCTGAATGAAGGTCTAACCTGAGGGTCTAACAAGGTTTGACCCAACAGTCAAACTCATTTTCAGCAGTAATAACTTATGGGGGGAAAATTAGCACCGATGATGAATGATTTTAATATTTAAAAAGTCAAAATGGTAACTTTTAAGGCTCAAAATATGAGATAAAAAGTCAAACTTATCAGTTCAAAAGGTCAAAACACAAAATTAGATATAAAAATGATTTTAAAAAGGCAAATGATTAAAAAGGAAAGTCAAAATCATGTTTTTAAGGCAAAAACTGACTTTGGTGCACCAAAAAGGTCAAAAAAATGAGATGAAGGTGGAAATAATAGAGTTAAAAGGTCAAAATATTCGATTAAAAGTC
This sequence comes from Cheilinus undulatus, assembly GCF_018320785.1. Lineage (NCBI taxonomy): Eukaryota > Metazoa > Chordata > Actinopteri > Labriformes > Labridae > Cheilinus > Cheilinus undulatus. The sequence goes on from NC_054872.1 coordinate 1,601,837, forward strand.
AAAATAATACATTGAAAAGCTCAAAATATGAGATAAAAAGTCAAGATTATGCATTTAAAAAGTCAAAATTATTAGATTAAGTCAAAACTTAAGCTGAAAGATCAAAATATGAGACAAATAGTGAAAATAATAAATGCAAAAGGTCAAAATAAGAAATAAAGGTCAAATAATAGATTGAAATCATAATTGTGCAATGCAAAAATATAAAAAAAAGATATTTTTTCTCACATTTCTCTTTATCTCACTATTTTTACTCTTTCTTTTTCACATTTTCTTGACTTGAGGATATTTGAATGTTAAGTTTACATTTTTATACTGGAGGAAATCTGCAGACCTCATATTTTTAGGGACAGTTATTATAAGAATAGGATATGATCTTGCGGGCCGGGTATAACGCGGGCCGGATTTGGCCCCCGGGCCTTGAGTTTGACACCCATGTTGTATATCTTCTGTTCTCTTATGGGGGCTCTTCTCACATATTGACTGAAGAACATCTCTGATATTTAGGAGTGAATCTTTAGGAGGGAGACGGCTCTGATGAACTTTAGTAACTGTAGGTGCTGGTGGGCTGGAGTACAGGTCATCTCCCAGATACCCACAGAAATCAATGTAAGCAGCTCCTGGCAGGAGATTTGTATTCAGAGGGTCAGATAACTTTTACTAGACTTCAACAACACCCAAACCATTAACCAGAGGAAAAAACAAACTATTTTTAAGCTGAAACTCTGAAACTTGGAGCCACTTTGAGGGGCTGAGCTCTACAGAAAGACACCTGAGTTAGTGACCCGCATTTATTCAGCCATTAAAAGTCAGGAAAGAGTTCAAACTAAAGGCAGAGCCGTCAGCATGAGAATCAGAGCGTTAGTCTTAGCCTCACTATCAGACCACGTGTGTTTGCTGTTAATATCAGCTGTTGGTTCACTGGTTGTTTCTTCACTGTTCGTGTCAATAGAAGGGAGACAGAGCTGATTTTATTATTTTCCTCGGAGTCATTTACAGAGACGGTCTTCATTTTTACCAGAGAGAACAGGAAAAAATTAAAAATAACTACAGACAAAATTAACTAACAGTACCAAGCAAGACCCCAATTATGGATACTGGGAGGTCTGAGTTCTGTTGACACATTTAGTTAAAGAAATACTTCAAATTTCTTGCCAGTACTGCAACACAGAAATGTATTCTAACCCACTGGAAATAGTGGCAGTATCCATGCTACACTAACTATATATCGATATTTACAAAGTCTGTGTCATGTCAATTTGGAAACCAATCAGAAAAGTCGATCCTGCCGTACCATGTGACTGTGGGGACCAATCATAAATCAGTAACAAATTTAAGCAACTCCACTCGCTGGCATATGAATTCATTTACAGAGTGTGATGTGAATCCTGCTGTCTTTCTCACTCCGTGTGGTCCCAAGTCAATTTCTATATTTAAGAAAACATAAAAAAAAAAAAATACTGAGACCACATGCCAGCGCCATAAAATGTATGAAGAACAAGTTGTTCAAACATAAGATAAACTAGAAAACCACTCAGAGAGCACAGACCTCCACCATCAGCCCTATCTCCCAACAGTGAAGAATCCTTTAAAAACATCCCTGGATCCGCCCCCATGTGCCCCCAATTGCAGCATTCGCTGATTTGCAGATTTCACCGGTGGAAACAAGGTGAGGCAAAGCATCGACTTCGCTATGGGTGGACTGTCACAGTGGAAGCATTTCCTGCTGGTGCCAACAGATGCACTGACAGTCTCACCCATGGTCTCACCGGGTCTCAGAGGGTGAATATTCCTCTATTCCTCCCAGCATTGTGAGCATTCTCGCTAAGATCTGCTGTCTTTCTCTCTGTTACGCTCCAACTCTTCTCCTCGACCGGGCGTGTGTCTTTCAAACTCTATAAACTCCAAAACTTTGAATAGAAACACACCCAAAATGCTGCTTGGATTGAAGTTACTCATGTCTGCCATCTCCTGGTGTAAAGTGGTAACAGTGCAGACCTCCACCATTAGCCCTATAGTACGGAATCCTTTAAAAAAATTTCTGGATCCAGACGGTGATCCGGATCAGTCCCAAAATCTAATCAGTTCTCAGTTCAAGTTTTTGAGTTATGTAGTCAACAAGCTAACAAACGAACAAACCCACCCGATCACATGACCTCCTTGGCAGAGGTAATAATTCTATGAAAATCATTGATTACTTGTATTTCTTACATTTTTGCTTGAAACTAGTGGCTATAGGTGCCTTTCTCCAGAGTTTACCCTCTCTGGATCAAGCTGCTTGTGGAACCACGGCTCCTCCTAGACCAGTTCAAAGTTCAGAGTTCACTAATGTGAGAGTATGAATAGGATCACATAGAAATGAACTAAAGGAAATACAGCGCTGTACTGGGAAGGGGTGGGATGTGTTCTCTTTAGTCTTTCTCTTTGTTTGCTATCATTTTCTCTTTCTAATAAATGAATCACTGCAACTTTAACACTGATTACAAACATCATGGTGCATACTGGTCTTCTATGCATGTGTGTATTAAATTTATTTATATATTTTTACAACTGTGCTCTAGATTTATCATCTTTTTTATTTTTTAAGATTTATTTTTGGGCTTTTTGTACCTTTGTTCTGCAGAGGAGGACAGCGGACCAGATTGACCCCGGGCCGCCTGCGTACATGGATAGCACCTTAGACTACCTGTGCGCCCAAGAGTCGTCATTTTTAACTATTGTTTTTACCATTAGAACTGGTTTACCTTTTAAAAGTGCACTTTTATACTGTTTAATGGTATACATTATTTTTATTAATGTATTATCATGACTGTGTATGTTTTATGTATTTTACTTTCCTGTTGTAATTTAATTTATTTAATTCTTAATATCATAATTATTATTCATTTCCTTTTTCCTCTCATATATTTACCCTTTATATATGTATTATTTTAATCTAATTTAATGTATTTATTTCTATTTATTTATTTATTTATTATTATTGGAACGTACAAAAATCTGTATATGTCATCAGTGGACTTTATTTGTATATTTTGCAATTTCCAATAAAACAATCTTTTAAAAAAATAATTTTATGAACTAATCTTTAATCTGACAAACAGGTGGACCACAAACACCCTAGTATCATGATAAAATCAGAGAAGTAGTGAAGTCGTTTGACTGAAAGGTGAATCTTTCATTCTTGATTCAACGTGAGGATGAATCTGTCCGCCTACATGTTAGAATATCTCATCAGACCGATCAGTCAGGATTTATTACAGACGTCCTTCTGAGAAGTTTGTTGATAAATGGAGTCAGGACTCAGTCTGGACTCCTTCTGCATGAATTTTTCACCAATGAGGTGGTGCATGGAGGGGATGAGCCCTTGGCTCTGCTGGGGTGTTACGGAGCCCAGGTTGCTTTGGGTATTGGCCTTCAGCTCGTCTGAAGCGTTGGCTTCACTGTCTCCCATCTTCCTCTGGACGATCTCACACTGAGGCCCATCAGGACCACTGATGAACCCAAAAGTGGGGTTGGAAAAGAGGCAAAGCAACAGGCATGGCTCCGGCCTTCAGAGCACTGCTGGACTCAGAGGGTACATGAAGCCCACTTAGGGCAGTGATGATCAACTGGCAGCCTGAGGACCACGTCAGGTCCCCAACTGCTTCCTACCCACTCTACATCCAGCTCCAGAAGAGTTTCCAAATCTTACCTGGCAGAATTTAAGAAGCGGATTAAACTCCAGTTCTGCTGATTGATGCTAAAGACACACAATCATAAAAAACTGGTCTGACTTTTGGGTTACAAGAGGCTTAAAGGTTTACCACCATCCACACCCAACACAGATGCTAATGCAAGGTGTAAACAAGGTCAAAGACTGGAGAGGCAGCCTCTCCAGCAGGTGGCGCTGATAATGAACCAGCTGCAGAAGAGCTGATCTGAAGACAGGCCAGCGTGGTGCTGCTGTCTGTCTACGACCCGCCTCAGCTCCACTTTCTCTTTAGTTAGTTTGAGACAACATCTAAATATGGCAGCATGGATCAGCTTTAAGACCGCTCCAGTATTCAGAGGTTTCTCAGCACTCCCTCTCCTCTAAAACCTTTTAAAAACAGCGCCTCTCTGCAGCTGCATACCAAGCAGAGTCAGAGGAGGGAGGGGGAGGCAGAGAGAGAAACAATTAGCCCCGGGGTCCCTGGGATCATAAGTAATAATTTGAGTGAAATTAAGTGGCAGGTTTAACAAGCAGGGATAATTTCACTTTTGCATTCTTCCTGGGGGAAATCTGGCCTTTAATTGAGTTAACACTTTTTGTTTGGCAAACACTGGTGGAGCAGGCCAAGACTGCTGCTGAGTCTCATTACAGACACCCTGAATCAGTGTCAGAGCCCAACCGTCTCCAACCATCTCTCCGTCTGGCCCGCTGCCTTCGTTTTATCCTCTCTCCCCCCTCCACCGCACATAAACGCTCCCTCAGGTTTAAGACGCTTTTTGGATGTTAGCCCTGTCGCTGCATTTATGAGCCAAAACCTCAAAATTCTTCACTTATGATCAGGAAATACAGAAACAGTCATCTATTCAAGTAAGAGGCAGTGATGCTCCAGCCGGGCCACCACAGAAGAAGAAATGTGGAAATAACTCCAGCACTTTAGCTATCGATCACAAGCTAATGCTAAAAAACCTGGATTACTCATATTTTTTGGCACAATCTCACAGACACTACATAAAATCTTACAACAAATGGGACCAGGATCAGGAATTCATTATTTATCCTCAGGGGAAAGTGCAAAAGGAAATAGAAATATGACAAGAATGGGAAAAATATGACAAACCGGCGTACTGATGAAGTAAGCCGAGCACTACAAGTGTAGCAGTGATTGGACGTCTTTCACCATTCCTCATGTATGAGCAGAGCTGGACCATTCAGTCAATAATTTAGTTCAATGAAAGTTAATCCACTCACTCTGATGGTCTTCATCCATCCTTTCTGTTCACAATGAACACAAGTTACCGTTAGAGGTGAGAGTGTTGAATGTGTGTGACAGTCTGCTCTCAGTAACCTGGTTAATATAGTAATAATAATAACTTTATTTGTATAGCACTTTTAAAAACATGGGTTTACAAAGTGCTTTGACAAGTGCAGATGCAAGCAGAAGAACAAAGCAACAACCCAAAAAAAAGATAAGAAGACAGATGTGACATGCAGACAACATCAGCAGAGTCCACACATTTAAAGAAACTAAACAGAAATATGGATGAGATAATAATTCATCAAGATCAATATACATCAAAACCTAGACGTCATGTGATGCCATGCAGACTAAGACATCACAGATATCAATCTGAGTGCAGACATGAAGCCATTCTACACAACTAAGACATCATGAACATCATCAGGATGCAGGCAAGACACAGACACCAAGTACCATAAAACAATAGGAACCCAGGCAGTGCAGGAACCCAGCTGCACAGGCTGAGACCGAGAGGACCAGAATTAAAACACGAGAAATTAAAAGAGAAACAAGGAGGAGTAAAAACAAAACAGGAGATAAATGAGAAAAAATGTAAATAAGAGGGCAAAAACGGACAGTAAAGCAAGGTAAAACAAGCTGTAAAACTGTAAAAGCAGTAAAATTGATGCATATTATAACAGAGATAAACAAAAGGGAAGCAATAAAGACAAAAAAGCAATGAAGTGAGGGAGACGGTAACGATTAAAAACAGCCAGGGGGTAAGGAAATAAAATGAGGTTGACAGGGAGTAAAAGGTGAGATTAAGAGGACATTAAACTAAAATAGGTAAGAATCTATGAGAAGATAAAAACTAAATAAGAAGACGAAGACGGCATCACGGAAAAGCAAGTCTATAAAAATGAGTTTTAAGAAGTGATTTAAAAGATGTCAACGATTCTGCATGCCTTATCTCCTCGGGCAGGTCGTTCCAAAGTCGAGGGGCTCTGATGGAGAAGGCCCTGTCACCCTTAGATTTGAGTCTCGACTTTGGAACGACCAGGTAGCCTGCGCCCGAGGATCTAAGGCTGCGGGTTGGCTCGTAGGGGGTTAAAAGTTCTCGTATATAGATTGGAGCCAGACCATTCATTATTATTATTATTATTATTATTATTATTATTATTAATATTTAAATGTTACTCATGACATAGATGGCTGAAGTGCATGATTCTTGGGATTTCCACTATCTCAATGTCCAACCAACATAGCAGCCACCATTGAAGGTGACTTCATACCAGAGTCATTTTAGGCCTTGAGTTGTATTCAAGCATGCAAACTGAATAATAATGAACAGCGACCTGGGGTCTCATGAAAGGTGTTATATAAGTCCAAACTATTATTAAATGGAAGGAGCCCCGACAGGTATCCTGTTTTGCCAAAAAAAAAAAAAAAAAACCCCACAAAAAACCTAAAACTAAACTGACAAAAAAAAAAAAAAAAAAAAACAACTTACAGGGTACATTTTATGCACTTTATCAGGTTTTTCTAACAAAATCCTGTTCCTCTGGTCTGTCCACAATCCCCTCAAGTGCCAGAACCCCCCCCCCCCCACCTTTCAGCAAATGAGTGCTGAAACAAGCTGTTCTCAGATTTTCCCCTCATGATGTCATGTTGGGAGTTAGCCCCGCCCCCAAGTTCAGTTGCCCCTCCTCCTCTACTGATCCTCTTGGCTACCCGCTGAGATGCTGGATAGCTCAGTGGGTTATCCTGCTGACTAAGATTGGTGGTTTGAGTCCCAGTCAAGTCCTTAACTTTGGATGTCTGTAACATTATAGGTCTTTCATATTTTGGTATCCTTCCTTCCTCCATTCGCGTCGTTTCCTCGTGTCTTAGCTCCACCCAGCGAGGAATTGAAAGAGAGATGCGAGGAAGAGACAGGAAGAGACAGGAGGTAAAACTTAGAGGATGAGAAGTCCTTAACTTCACAGCGTCGGTCTGAGCGACGTCAGCTACTGATGATCAGCTGATTCACCCTCACAGCCCAAACATTAGCAGACCCGTATTAAAAATCATTTCAAAAACCTTTTCCATGACTCACCATAAAAATGGTTAAAAAATAGCAATAAATGCATTGAGAAAAGCATTCTTTATATTACATATCTGATCGTCTGTAGAATGTTTTTGGTTTATAAACTCACATTAAATCAGTGTTCGTATCCTCATCTATGGAGCCTACAGATCCGTGTTTTTAGCTGATCGCTGAGGATCTCTTCAACATAATCTGTAATCTGATCAATAATCCTCCACACAGCTCTGTGAGTTTGTTGATTTCTTCAGTTACGTAGGAACAATAAACAAACTTCTGCCTTAGTGAGGCTGATTATATCATCCTGTATAAATTTAAAACATTTTGTATCTAATCTATCTTTGTTTAAGGTTTTATTTCTAGAAAATAAGTGCTGTAAGAATATAAACAGTCATGAACCGTGCAGAAGTGCCGCGCCTCCAAACCAATCACGTTGTACCTTTGGTAAAGACACTTCCGTGGAGGATACACCAGTGCTTCCTCGCTCAGCGCTCCTCCTGGAGCTGCTTCCTTCCTCGATCCTCGCCTCCTCTAGGTGCATTTAAGGAGTTGGAGGATCCTTCATCATGGCGGAGGGAGGACGATTTTCAGTCGAGGAGAGAGGAGGCGAGGATGGACAAAACTTTGTAACGAGAAGAACCCTATAACATCAGGAGTCACATCCATTTCCTGAGAGAGGTGTGGTCAGGGGGCGGAGTCAGACAGATCAGTGACATTTAAAGCCGCAGACACAGAAACAGCTCTTTCTGAGCAGGACCTCTGAGACCGATATGAACTTGTCTTAAAGGGGGAAAATATATGGCCTTTATTAAAACTGAACTGAAATTTAAAACAAAAGGTTAAAACTACATGAAAATAAACACTAATAAAAAGCCCAGAACTATAATAACCCTGGTCCAGACTTGATTTAGGAGACGGCTGATTGGTTCAGGGCTTGGCTCGACCATGTCTGAGTGTCTTTGGCGTGTTAGGAGTTAAAGAAACACTGAGCTCTTCTCACCGTCTCTGCTTCTCTCTGAGAGCATCCTGAGCACTTTACGGCCGATCACCAGCAGCCTGAAAACATCTGTTGACAAACCCCCCCGCTGAGTCCGTGGTGGTCCATTATGGAGCTGCAGAGAGAGGCGTGGGTGGTAGATTGTTGTTATTTGGACACCTACACCCCCAACCCCAAAGCCCATTTCCACCCCCCACCTGGCGTCCTGCAGACTGTCTAATAACGTCATGGCGCCTCTGTGGTGGGATATGGAGCCGTACAGTAGGTGAGCGATGGGAGGCCTGTGCAGACGCCGCGTTTGTGTGGATGCTTTGTTATTGTGAAACAGAAGGAGAGCGGCGGCTCCGTCACAGTGGCAGGCAGGACCCGGGATAACGGAGAACTCAATGGAGTGTTAAATGGGAAATCATCTGTTTTCAGCCACAGATTTAATGTCACTGCTGCTCTCACTCCGCTGCGCTCTGCTATTTCACTCTCCGCTGTCTCCCCCTCCTACGTCTCCACTTCTGTTTTGTTTCTGTCCAAATCCCCCCAAACTCTGCACACCCTAAACCTCACCCTCCTCTCTCTCTGTGGTCTTCTCCCGCCTCTCTACTTTAGATTCTTAGTCCATTCTCTCCCTCCACCGCATCCTCCACCTCATCGCGGCCTCTGCAGGCCCTCAGGTTTCCTCTCACTGCGGGCAGTTTCCCTCCTCGTGTTCACAGCGGGTCATTTGGGCCGACAATGTCAGCCTGTATGCCCTCACACGGCGTCTGACTGCGAAACACTCGGAGCGTTTCTCATAAGGACGTCTCCATTAGCAGTTTGACAGGAACGCTGGTGAGAGCCGTCAAAGTTAGAGAACAGCCCACCGTCCTCCAGCTCCCTGCCCAGATTAACTCGTGCATTTACAGCCTCAGTTAATGGCTTAACTCATGAGGAAAGTCATCAAGCGTTATGGCTTTCAAAGAGCATGAGCTGATTTAAAAACATCCCCCACTTCTGATTGTTTCTCTGTTTGCCTTTTCCAGAACAAACCAATGACTTTGTGAAGCACTTTCTGTTTAATTCCCCAGAATCTCAGATTTTACTCTGTTTGAAGGGAGAGAAGACCCCTCCTCTGCTAAATATTAAAATCTAATCCAGTTAAGGCTCTTAAGTGTGTCTGCAGACGTGCAGCACGAAACAGCCCAGCACTTTTTATCAATGAATTAAATAAAGGAGCAGTTGACAACCTTAAGATATTCTTTGCAAAACTTCTTTTTTTTCAGAGTGAGCTGAGTCAAAGTGTTGGCAAATCAGTGCAGTTTTCAACCATTCGTGAAACCTGTACAGACTCTGAGGATCAAAAAGAATTATTTCAAAATGTAAATCATCAGCTGTGCAACCACAGCTACTATCTAAGGAAGGGGCTCGCAAACAGGTCTGCACTCTCTCAGACCCAAACATACAAAAATACGTCATGTCATCACCTTAACATCTACAAAATAAAAGTAAAACATGTTCTATATTCTTACATTGGACTACTTTACCTCATTTAAAGTCCGCTTTAAAGGGGACATATGCAGAAATCACTTTTTCAGAGCTTTTTTAACAAAAATCTGTGCCAACAACCCCCTCAAGTACCAGAAAAATCCATTCCCTCCCTCTCTTTTTCCACGTTTCAGAAAATGTTGCTGAAAAAAAGCAGATTTTCCCCTCATGATGTCATGTGGAGAGTTAGCCCCGCCCCCAGGTTTCATTGGCCCTCTCCCCACTTGGAAGAAAGTTCCGCCCTCCTCTCCTGAGGAAGAGCTACATCCATTAGGCCACATCCATTTCCAGAGAAGGGCGGAGTCAGGGGCGGAGTCAGAGATCTCAGTAACATTTAAAGCTACAGATACAGAAACAGCTCGTTCTGAGCAGGACTGAAACAGAGGAGTTAAGACCGGCAGAAATCCAATACTGGAGTGTTTTTTCATTGACAGACTTCCCAGGATGTTTGGGGGACCGCTGAGACCAATATAAACTTGTCTTAAAGGGGTAAAATATGTTCCCTTTAAACTTTAAAAGAAACTGATCCCTAACCAGACTAAATTTTTTGGGAAAAAGCAGCCAGAAATACAAAGACTGAAGTTTGGATTCAAACCACTAGAAGGTCTGTCTCCACTTTTGAGGCATTTACAGTCTTTGTTATGCTTTATTTTGTATTTTTGCACTTTTCTTGAGATAAAGTCAGTTTACTTCCTGTTTGGATTAAAGCAGACCTTTATTTTGAAAGAGGAAACTGCAGTGGAGAACCATCAAGGCTCTCTGAAAGGCCCGAAGTATTTCATAAAATAATTATCAACAGTAATTACTTTATCATTTCATACTTTTTAGGTTGTGTTGGCATGGAAAGGGTTAAATGAAGAAGACTGGTAATTCATCCAATCAGAGTTTTCTTTCCCTGCTGTTGCTAGGCAGGATAATACTTGACTTCCAGCTTTGTGATCCACAAAAACATCGAAAGTCTGGGCAGGGATGGACTCAGAGGGGGGCGATCGCCCCCCTTGGTGCCCTGATGTTGAAGAATTGCCACAAAAGTGCAGCTATGGCAAAAAAAAAAAAAAAAAAAAAAAAAAAAGAGTGTTTGGTGTCCTCTATGTGGACAAAAGTTTACAAATTGTCACCGAGTCATTTAGCAGATGATTTCATCCAAAGGAGCGTACATCTGGGACAGGTGTTCCTGGCATTTAGGACCTTGCCCAAAGGCCCAAACTAGATCATTGCTGTGGCCTCCTTAGTGGCCCCTGTGTTGACAAATTCCCCTCTTTGGTGTCCTCCCTCATTTTGGTGTCCTACTGGACAATATTTTGCAAGTTGCCGTCTTTGGTGCCCTGCATGTTGACAGCTTTTTAAAAAATTGCCTCTTTGGTGCCATCTAACTGGCCAAAGTGGACAAAGAGCCCTCCTCGTGTCCCTCTGCACAGACAGAGTTTCTCTAATGGCCCTCACAGTGCCCACTTTCTTTACTGCCTTCCAGGTGCATTTATGATCAAATCTCTCTAGGCTGTCTTTAAATGGACAATGCATGATGAATCACCCTCCCTGCTGCTGCTCCAGTTCACAGTATGTGATAACGTGCCCTCCAGGGTCCGCTTAAAGTGGGCAGGGTGCCCTCTCAGTGGATGAAACCACATGTCCAGCAGCGGAGGAAATGCATCAGAACTGGTCCACTTGGTCCGTAGCATGCAGCCAGTGGTCACATGTAAACATCAGTGAGGACCACATGAAGACGAGGGAGTGACTGGACGGCTCCTCAAACAGCCTGAGGCAAAAAGAACACCACTCCTGTTTCAATGAACGCACAAATTCATTCATTTTTAGGAATTTTACTCTGAAAGGCCCACAACCCTTCGCTTAGCAAAGGCTGAATCTTCATCTGACACCTTTCAGGATGGTTATTCAGGCTTTTATTACGGTGCGTTTTGATAAATTAAATGCACATAAATGGAATCAAAATGTTGAGATGGCATCAATGGATCCAGATCTCCACAGAAAAACAGGCTGGTGTTGTGTTTAACGGCTGACTGGTGATGGCAGTCTCAGCCTCTCTCCTGTATTCAAACCTTTCTGAAACCTTGTTTAACGTTTTCATGTAGAAAAAAGGTGGGAACTTATCCCAAGGCCAGGTATGAATGGATCCACCTTTTGATAAAGTCTCTGAGGAGATGAAGAGTGAAAAGGAGACATGTTGCAGAATACCTGGGCAGCTTGAAGTCTTTTTGACTTGAATGTTAGGAAGCAGGCACCTTAGGGCCCTGACTTAGAGCTTTCTTTGTGTCTGAACACCTTCAGGTCCATGTCTGACTCACATATATTGTTTGATCTGTCCCCTGATGATGAAACACTAGCGGGGTAATAATGAGTGAGGTTATGTCAGCACTGATGACTCAGAGCTGGCTCACAGTGAATCAGCACATTATTTCTTCTCCTCCACAGAACTCTTCCCTGTGAGGACTCTGAATACGGACAAGACTGTAAAGGCTCACTTCCTGCTTTGCTATGTGGCGCCAACAGCCTAAAAGTCAAATAGGTGGGGAGTTATTCCAAACTTTTCCAGAGTGATGATGCAGGTCTTTTCTGCTGCAGCACTGGTAATGGATGGTTGTGGTGCAATAGAAATGCTAACACTGTTAGCTCTTTATGGCCTAGAAACTGAGATGCACCCAGGCTGACATTGTTTCCACCAAGCGGTCTGGTTTGTCACTCTACCCTGGTCTTGCTTGTGATGTCTGTCCAGCCTCACTCTTTTAAAGGATGTGGATCTTTTGGCAACTAAACAGTTCTTTGTTTGGTATCAATTTGTTTTTATGTGGATTAAGTGATGAAAAAAACTGAGAAAAGGAGTCTGGTTCTCAAACAGGAGTCAGCTTCTGTTGTTCAGCTGGTAGCTGAGAGAGGGATCTAGGGAAAAGGGCAGAACTTTTTTCCAAGCAGGGAGGGCCAATCAAACCTGGGGGCGGGGCTAACTCCCCACATGACATCATGAGGGGAAAATCTGAAAACGGCTTGTTTCAGCACACATTTTTGAAAGGTGGAGAAAGACAGGGAGGAAGGGAATGGATTTTTCTGATTCTTAGGGGGATTGTGGACAGGCCAGGGTCACTTATTTTTAGAGGGACCCAACTGCAGTCAAGATGGCCGACATGGGCGTTGCTATACATCCAGTCCATGCCGGAAGTCCCAAGCGGAAGTCTCTTCTTCGTGTTGGACTCAGCTGCCAGTGTTTGTCAGTCTTTTTCGTGCCTAAGTCTAACCCTTGGTGCTGGATCTCAAATATATCACCGTCCCCACTGCCTTACCCTGAACCTAACCACTCAGGTTTTAATGCCTAAGCCTAACCTTAGACGTACAGACTTTCGATTGAGACTTCCGGTATGGACTGGATGTATGACGGCCATCTTGTCTGCATCAAGGTACTCTTGCATAATTTGGCCAGAAAAGCACGATAAAGTGATTTTTGCATATGTCCCTTTAAAACGATCAGCCCAGGAGAGATGAAACAGGACTCAGGGGTTCAGTTTTGCTATGTTTAGATGGAAACCCCCACTAATGAGAAAACTGTACTCCAAAAGTGTCCATGGTCATCGGATTTCCATCCAATAGAGCGCCCTTCAGGTGACAGGGGAGATTTGCATTATGGATGTGCTGCCAACAGATCTGCATCCATTGTGTGAAGCTATCAGATTGATATAAAGCAAACCTCTGAGAAATGTTTCCAGCACCCTGTCGATGCCATCATGGATGAAGGCAGTCCTGAAGGCCAGAGAGGGTCCAAACAGGTTTTGATTTGATGTACCTATTAACTGTGAGCGTTAAATATGCTGTAGTTTCACATCTTCATTTTCTTCACTGTTGTTTGTATGACAGTCAAACATGACTCTGCTTTTCTGAAACCACAGGCAAAGACTCCCACAAAAAAATGAAAAATGTGGTCGTTTGGTCTCCGTCTCCCTCACAAATGAGTTTGAAGTCTTTAGGCAGAGTTTTCTAATGAAAAGCCTGGCTCTCTGTCTGGCATGCTAATGCTGGGGCCCTGAATGGACTGTAGACGCGACTATAAGCAGATCTCTGCCATATTGCTTTAGCAGCAGAATCCACTGTCCCGTGTAAAAACACACTGTCAGGAGGACTAATAGTCTTAACACTCAAGTGAATCTGATGAGTTTTTCCCAGCGAGCAGATAATGAGCAGAGAGAGGAATCTGCTTTAAGGAGCCTCTGAGCTCCTCTCGGTACGTCTGCAAACTTTCTGAGCCTGCGAGGGATCATGGGGGTGGCGGTGTGTGCACTGTGTGATGAGAGGAGTTTACAGTTAGCTGTAGGCTTTATGTGTAGAGAGGAGAGAGCCTGGTAGAGTTTGGAGGAGGAGGAGGAGGAAGGTAAAGACTGCTAAATGATGGTTTTTCTCTTACTGTCAGTTCTGCATGTATGTAGATGATGAAATATGAAAAGAAACACTGAAAGCCATTCAAATGTGAGCAGAAGTCGCTAACAGCACGGAAGAAGGCAAGCGCCAGCGGCAAAAATCAGCTTTATTCAAATGTCTCTTTCCTGGCCGCACGGTCGAGCAGCGTTTGGTGCGGTTGTCACTCATCCAGGTTCACGTCTGGTCAGACCCCGCCTTTCTGGGTGGAGTTTGTATGCTCTCCCTGTGCATCCCTCCACTGTCCATGCTTGTTAGGTTGACTTGGGACTCTAAATTGCTCGTAGGAGTGAGTGTGGCTGCTCGGTTGTCAGCCCTGTGAACAACTGGCAACCAGTCCAGGGTGTACATTAAAGGCCCAAACATACTCGGGCGGAACGTATTCTGCGGAGGTTCACGTGGACTCAAAGCGGACGTCTGCAAGGCCCGTGCGGGCAAAGTTAAAATTTAAGATCGCAAGAACACCGAGCACCACACTGTGTACTGGTGTCACACAAAACACTGCTCGCCATGTATTTTTCACATCGACCTGCATTAAATGTGACACCGACCTGCATCTTGTTCCTCTTTGCAGCGTTGACGGATGAGCGCTGACTCCCCGAGTGGAGAAGGAGTGGGGCTAGGCGCCCAACTAAATCATCGAACTTTTCATGTGTCATTCGGAAGTAATGAAATTTTTTCCACGTAAATACCTTGCACGTCCTTCACCAACATGGCATACTCCCCTTCCTCATCTCTTTTAGAATTTAATGGCGTACATACCACCGTCTTTTAATTTTATTGCTTTGCAAAGCCAGCAGGCTTTGTCAGTGTAGGACGGCATGACGGAAAAATGTAAACAACGCGCAAGGACTGTGGGAAATGTAGGATTTCTAGGAAATTTCACAGGAAACGACTACAGGGCAGTGCGCTCGACTATGGATGCTCTGATGACTGCAGACATGCCACGCGGAGTCCGCTCCGCTCACAGTGTGCTCGAGTATGTTCGGGCCTTAAGATTTTATCTTGTAATTTTAACTTCAAAAACTCCACTTATCGGTAACTTCTTTAGAAAGTGTACTTTACTAAGTCTCAGTCGCTGCTACCTGGCCACCCAGAACTACAACTATCCAGCTAAAATTGTGGTGCCAGTCATTCAAACACTCAAAAGCAGAAACCCTGATAAATCAGCTTTCATCATGAAAAATGCACCACCTTAGTCATGATGACTTTCTTCTGTTATGGTTTAGTTTCTATTAATTAACTATTTAATTTAGACCATTTTAAACCTTTAATCTGGATTACTCATTACATCTAGGCTGACCTTTGACCTAATTTTGGGTCAGATTTTGCCTTTCTAACCATCATGAAGTGTGTCTCAAGTATGTGGTGTTATTATGATTATTTTACAGCTCTCAATCCATCCATTGCCTCCCCAACCCTCCATCCATCCATTTTCTATACCATTTATCCCACTGGGGGTCGTGGGGGGCTGGAGCCCATTCAAGCTGTCACTGGGCAAGAGGCGGAGTACACCCTGGACTGGTCGCCAGTCGATCACAGGGCTGACATCTAAAGACAGACAACCAGGCACGCTCAAATTCACACCCACAGCCATTTTAGAGTCACCAGTTAACCTAATGAGCATGTCTTTGGTGGTGGGAGGAAGCTGGAGTACCCAGGGAGAACCCACACACGCACGGAGAGAACATGCAAACTCCACATAGAAAGGCCCTGACCGCCGTGCAGTCCCGCGCCTCCCCAACCTTCAACACTAAATATCTAACATGTTTCATATTTACAGGTCCAGGATGGACTGCCTCTACTACTTTAACCAATGAGAGGGAGCAGAGCAGCAGACCTGCAGGGACTAACCTTGCAGAGCAAATGGATTGGCCGTCGTTAGATGGATCCATCCAGCAAAGCTGCTCATTCCTGGTCAGAGAATAACCAGGCTAATCTGCATCATTTGAGAGGAAAGAGGTGGAAGCTACTGGTGTGGATGAGTTGAAATGAACCAGAGCCTGTGAGCTAAGGTGACAGATGCAGCTATAACAGTAGTTCATATTTAAACAGAGATCAATCCTTCAGCTGGCTCCACTGATCATGAACGATGGTAAGCGGTTACGTAAGTACATCGAATTCTCCACCCTTGCCTGTTGTCCGGTCTACACTGCACCCAACTCCCATGACTATCCCAGCAGGTGGGCCCACAGAGATCCACGTTGTCTTTTCAGTCTGAGCCCAACTGGGCCCCGTGGAGAAGAGCTCGCTCCCCCACGATAAGGTGGTGATTCTCAGAGGTAGGGGGAGGAGTTTAACCTTGCAAAGCAGATGGGTACGCCCGATCCCTTGTTTCTTACTGGCAAAGCAAGCCGCAACAAGAGGCCGATGCCGTTATGCTGAAAGACATTAGCATGGATGCTGCTAAAGTGCCAGTTTTATCAGAACTTGACAACAATTCTCCGTTAAAAGAAGAACAAAGAACAGCAGTTGTTGAGAGAAGAGAGTTGTTTTCTTTTCAAAAACAACAAAAGTCGTGTACTGACATGTCTACAGTTGCCATGGTTCGTGTTATGCTGCTCTCTATGGAGTTTACTCCTCCTCCTATGCCATGTGTGTCGCTCTGATTGGCCCGTAAAGATGTGACGGACAGAACGTTCATCCAATCATCCTCAAAGGCTCTGCCCTTTCCCAACACTGTCTATGGAAAGTTTTTCATATGGATGTGTGAAACGAATCCATCTGGCGTGCCAGGTTAGGAGGAGCTTAGAAAAGCGGAAAAAGATTGATGGATGTAGCGAAATTTAGTGAAAGGTTTGGACATCAACCAGAACAAAATATGTGACAAGTCAAAGACACAATAAGGAAAGGTTCATGGACTTTTAGGCCCTTTATCTTCTAGGAACACATTCACAGCCTACTGAAAGGACTTCATAGCCCACTTTTGGGTCCCAACCAGTGGGTTTAGTACCACTGATCTAGATCTTGTGTTGTTGCAGCATTTAGGCTGAACACCACTCCTTCAAGGTATTCCTGCTTTTGCCACTCGGGGGATTATATCACCACGTGGATTCCCACTGTAATACCTCACACAGGCTGAATGAAAGGCTTGTATCTCTGTTTTAGGTCTGCATTGAGTGTTATTGGTATCCCGTAGTGTCCTGGGCTCATAGAAACCCACAGCAGACACTAAGTGGCTCTCTGGGTGAACTCTGTAGCACCCAGTGAGTCTCTGCTCCTGGTCTTCTCCAGCTCTGCCAAGCTCCGCCGGTCCCTTCACGGATAACGCCAGCTGCCGGAATAATGTCCCAGAAACATGTCACAGCCAAATTCCTTCTCCCGGCATTTGGACAAAAGCGGAGCCAGCTCCAAGTGTGTGAGCCAGAGAGGGAGAGACGGCGGAGGAGCAGATGGAATAAAGTAAGCTGAGAGGAGCGTCGGCTAAGAGGCGGAGGAGGGCACCGCTTCATCCCACAGCAGAGTGTGGGGCCGCAGCCAAAAGTGGGAATAACCAAATATTAGTCTCCCCCTAATGACGACTCCTTCAAACAGCTTGAACTCCAGACAAAGGCTCTGGAAGCATTTCAAAGCCACAGCTCCAGCCTCATCAGGGCATATCCCACAATGCAACACAAAAGCTGAGCGTCGACAGAGTGGAGCATGATCTGGGTATCAAACACTCCGGCACACACAGCCTCCTCTTGGGCGCTGGCTGCGTGTGCTCGGCTGTGAGCCTTGACAGCTCTGGCCCGGGGTCAACACCTACATACCCCCCTCCCCTACTCCCCACCCCCCCTCGCCGACCGGTGCGGCCGTGTTTCCCTGCCTGTTCTGCCACTCGGGGAGGTCTGCAGCAGACAGCATGACTGACAGGCTGGAACACGAACAGGCAGGATAGAGACGAAAAGCCATCTCTCAATCCCTCCACCAGCCTCGTCTTCTTCCAGCTCGCTCATCTCTTTCACTGCCAAGCCAACACGCGTACACAAACACGCACACACACACCAACACGGGGAGAAATAAACTGCTCTTTAACAATTTATCTGTTCGTGAGCACTGCCAGAACAAAACACAATTCCTTTCCACCAGAGACACTGAAAACAGAGACAGGCAAATCTCCCAAACACAGAGAATGATTTAATATGGGTTATTTTTTACTGTATTGTGTTTGAGGGAGGATGAAACATTCATTCTTATGTCTAATTTTAGTTTTTTCATTTGACTGTAAAAAACAGTCTTTAATAACAAAGAAGCCCTGATAAAATATTCCGGTATAGCAGACCATCAGAGCACAGAAACGTCTTTCTTCATCTCAGACCACAGGACGAGAATTTAAATAGGAATAATGGATTTTTGTGGGTATCAAATACACTGATGTATAAATATATACAGACCTTTATCTCTGTGCAGAGAGGCTGAGCCGAGCAGAGAGAGAAGAGTGGAAGTAGACAGTCAGGGTTCTGGTATGCAGATAATATGCATCCTTAGATTCAAGCTCTTGTATATGTCATTGATTAATACTATATTCATGTGTTCTTCCTCTGTGGACCGGGTCCAGGTCATTGTGGCAGCAGGAGAAGAAAGCCAACCCAGATATTCCTCCTTCCTAGACCACATGGATCTATCCTGCAGCAGCTATAGAGCCATTACTGTTGAAAACTCGAGCATGAGAGAATGACTTGTTGATTTTGGGCTCAGATTTTTCTTCCCATTCAAACCTGTCTCTGGGCTCTAATCGGTCTCCAGGCCTCCTCTCTACTCTAAACGTCTGCTTCCAAAATCTTTAGTTGCTCGTTCATTGCTCTCTGATTTTGCTCTGTGTACGTACGAAACTTTAAACTTAAATCTTTCTATGTGTATGTACAAAACTTTAAACTTAAAACTTTCTATGTGTACGTACGAAACTTTAAACTTAAATCTTTCTCTGTGTATGTATGAAACTTTAAACAAATCTTTCTATGTGTACGTACGAAACTTTAAACTTAAATCTTTCTATGTGTACGTACGAAACTTTAAACTTAAATCTTTCTATGTGTATGTATGAAACTTTAAACTTAAATCTTTCTATGTGTACGTATGAAACTTTAAACTTAAATCTTTCTATGTGTACGTACGAAACTTTAAACTTAAATCTTTCTATGTGTATGTATGAAACTTTAAACTTAAATCTTTCTATGTGTATGTACGAAACTTTAAACTTAAAACTTTCTATGTGTATGTATGAAACTTTAAACTTAAATCTTTCTATGTGTATGTACGAAACTTTAAACTTAAATCTTTCTATGTGTACGTACGAAACTTTAAACTTAAAACTTTCTATGTGTATGTACGGAACTTTAAACTTAAATCTTTCTATGTGTACGTACGAAACTTTAAACTTAAATCTTTTTATGTATATGTACGAAACATTTAAACTTAAAACTTTTCTCTGTGTACGTACGAAACATTTAGGCTTTAAAAAGTAGACTAATTTTTCAGATGTCTATGTTTGTCACTTCTTTGCTACCTCGTTTTATATTTCCAATAATTGCTGTTTTGGCTCTCAGACTTATACAATGTTTGAACAGCACAGTGACAACGAGCAGAGCAAACATGATTGGTCAATTCTGTCCTTGTTGCCTATTGGTTGAGTGCGCAGAGCTTTTTTGAGAATACACAGAGAGGGTCCATTGTAAAGTTAAGCTGTGGTATTTTAGATTTTACCTGAATAATAACCACTCTTAGCAAAGAAGCACATTTGTATTCATTTGTGCAGTGAGTAGCCCTTTCAAAAATGTGAATCCTTTTGTTAAAAAAAAGAATGAAAATATGTTAAAATAGATAATATAGGCTAATAATGGCAAAGAATGGTGGGAAAGGTGGTGAAATCGGATTTTAAAAGCAGCAGAAATGGCTTAGAAATGCCATTAAAAGTGGCAAAAATATGCATATTAGGGGCTAAAAGGGGATTTAAAAGTGGCTGAAATGGTGAAAATTTGGTGAAATGGGATGAAAATTGATACAAACTGGCAAAAAAAGGTAAGCTGAGGCAGAAATAGTCAGAAACTGGCAAAAATTGGCATATCAAATGGTGAAACGTGGCTTAAAAAGTGGTAAAAGAGGTTAATATTGGCAATAATGTGTCAACAGAGCCATCAATAGGTGGAGAGCTGAAAGATTTGTTTCAGAAGTGTCAGAAAAAAAGTAGTGGAAAGAGTTTAAAATTGACCAAACATGGGTTTTCAGTTGCAAAAATGTGTCAAAATTAGGAAAAATTGGTTCCTGCAGGCAACAGTGTAATTCAAAAATGTTTTTTTAAGGCATATGGAGACCCCCTCTCAGTGTCTCGCCACCCCTAATGGGGTCTTAACCCCAACGTTGAGAACCCCTACTTTAGAGCACATAGGCAGCCTACTGGAAAGTTAGAAGAAAAACCAGAGCCCAAAATCCATACATCATGCTCTCATAATGTTGAAATGGGCTTCAGTTGTGCAGCAATAATGACTCCATAGTCAGCACATTCTGGGTGTACCCTGAGGTCTCCTCCCTTCGCCTGGAAGACCTCCAAAGGAAGGCCACCAGGAGGCATCCAGATCAGA
This sequence comes from Cheilinus undulatus, assembly GCF_018320785.1. Lineage (NCBI taxonomy): Eukaryota > Metazoa > Chordata > Actinopteri > Labriformes > Labridae > Cheilinus > Cheilinus undulatus. The sequence continues at coordinate 1,622,336 of NC_054872.1, forward strand.
TTTCCAAACCACCTTCGATGATTTCTTTTGATGCAAAACTTCAGCTTTAGCTGTGATGTGGTGGTAGATAATGGAATTTCAGACATATTTCACTTTTATTTTAATTTTTAGAGTCCATTGTTTCATCGTCTCTTTTCATTCATTCAGAGGTGAAATGAACTGAATGTCACAATAATCATGGTTGAGTTTTCTGTCGGTCCATTGCTGTCAGAGTTTCCTTCTTTAACCCGAACCGGCAACAACAAACAGCAGATCTGTTTCACTGACAGGCTGATAAACTCTGCCCCATCTGTCCCTGAACCCTTAGAAAACCTGTGTCCTCCATTGTTGATCCGATCAATAACATCTGATCCAGTTTTACCGATGCTTCTTTTTCTTACACATCATCCTCCTGCTGTCTTGTTAAAGCCCCCCCGGTCTCTCTGCACAATCTTCCCCACATTGTATTTGTGCTCCCGCCTTGGTCCCCAGCCTTCTTTCATTTATGAATCTCTCTCTCACCTCTGGCTGTGTTTCAAACGTGGCAAACGTCCAACCTATTAAAAAAACTCTGCCCTCAATCCAACCCCACCAAATAACTACAGTTCTATTTCTAAACCTCCATTCATCTCCAAATTCTCAGAAAAATTGTTGCACTGCAGCTCCTGGAGGTCAGTGAAGGACAAAATGCTGACAATAAAATCCAAGCAGCTTTGCTTACCAGCTGTATGCAAACAGAAACATGAGCCCACAGCGGGGATTCCTTTCAATGTACGACCACAGGAGTTACCACTGGACCTATACTGACTACTGCTTTAAACTATTATAGCGCCCCTAGTAACAGCTGGCCTTTGTTAGCTCTGATTGGTCCACTGATCCACCAGTTAGAGAACATCTTCTCATGGCAACAAATGCCAGACCACTCTTGGTGAAACAAACTAAAAATGATCACAAACGAGACAACTGTAAGCCAAACATGAGGCCAGGTTTGGTCCCGATTCCAGGCTTCTTTTGGATGATGCTGAGGTCACTGTAACGTGCAATTTTATTCATCCAGCCAAGGCCGCCCCGGGCCAAAGTGAGGGCCTGAGCCAGTGATACTCAACGTGTGGCTCTTTAGTGATGATCTGTGGCTCTTCTATGTCTTAATTTGAAAAATGATTCCCCAGAAAACCTTAAAAATGGGGAACTTTGACCTTAGAAATGATCCAATGCAAGTCATTTACACAGTAGGATTTAATTGTCAACCTTTATTTTTTTTGTCTGTATATTTCCATTACACTTATTTGCAATGTTTTGCCCCTTTTCTCCTTTTTACACCATGTTTAATCCATTTTTACTGCTTTTAGTCCATTTTTTTTCCACTTATTTTTTGTCACTTTTATCCCATTTTTGCCTTTTTTTTTGTCACTTTTCACCCATTTAAGCCTTTTGCCATTAAATTCCATGTTTTCCTATTTTCCCAATGTTGGCTGGGGTGTTTTTGCTAATATTTTCACCTTTGATAACATCAATAAATTCCTGATCAGAATCAGCGTGGGAACTTTGTGAAGTGTTATCATAAATCCACAAACTAAAGGATAGTAGAAGTAAACGTTTGATGAGAGAGGATGCAGAATAAAAGGTGACAGACGTGATGAGAGTTTCTGTGCTGCAAATAGGAGCGAGAGCGAGCGGACACTGTGCGTACATAACTGGTCACAGATGGCACTGATCTCCAAAAACAGATATCTTTAGGGTTAATTTACAAGTGTGTGACGGCTAGGTAAAGTTTATGTTTGTTCAATGTTGTATGTGCATTACCTGATCATATTTATCACGCAAACACCAGACTGATGTTCAGAGAGAGAGAGCTGAGGCCCCCACGGTGATGAGGCCCTACGCACTGCGTAGTTTGCGTATAGGCAGAGGCGGGCCCGCATCCATACTCTACACCACTAATCTTGTTTGGGGTTGCGGGGTGCTGCAGCCTGTCCCAGCAGGCTTGGGGCAAGAAGCGGTCCACACCCTGGACTGGTCTACACTCACAGAGCTGACATACAAAGACTAACAACCAAGCACGCTTACAGTCACGGCAACGGTCAACCCTCTTGCTGCGAGACAACAATGCTAACCCCCGTGCCACCTCGCAGGCTTTCTGCAACTTGACAAACTGAATCACAGGTAACATGCTCAAAGACTCTGATGATTCTAGTCTGAGACAGGAACTATCTGACAGTGTTGTGATTGATTCATTCCAAAAGGTGTCCAACAATGTGTACAATACAAAGAATCCCACCCAAAATATGTGAAGGTGAGTAGAGCACACAGTTACAGTAATAAAAGTAAAAGTACTGTTACTTAACAATAATAATTATTCACATAGAAGCAAAAGTACTCATAAAAATAAAATAAATACTTGAGTAAGAGTAAAGAAGTACCTTATTAAAAGACTACTCAAATAGTGAGTAACTTCATTTGGTGCATTTCATTAAAACATGTTGCATTACAACATGCACTGCCTGGCCAAAAAAAAGTCGCCACCTGGATTGAACCAAGCAAATAGGTATGAGCCTCCTATTGGATATTTACTGCATGGGCGATTATCTTTCAGCTGGTAACAAGTTGATGCTGATGCAATGAGTAACTTCTCATTTCTTAAACAACCATGTCGAAAGACACATCCTGTGGTCGTGGAAAAGATGTCAGTCTGTTTAAGAAGGGTCAAATCATTGGCATGCAAAAAAGGCTTCAGTTTGCTGGGGAGCATAAAGATTGAACTCTGGAGGAGTGGAAGAAGGTCATGTGGTCTGATGAGTCCAGATTTACCCTGTTCCAGAGTGATGGGTGCATCAGGCTAAGAAGGGAGGCAGGTGAAGTGATGCACCCATCATGCCTAGTGCCTACTGTACAAGCCTGTGGGGGCGGGGCTATGATCTGGGGTTGCTGCAGTTGGTCAGGTCTAGGTTCAGCAACATTATGTGCCCAAAGAATGAGGTCAGCTGACTACCTGAATATACTGAATGACCAGGTTATTCCATCAATGGATTTTTTCTTCCCTCATGGCACGGGCATATTCCAATATGACAATGCCAGGATTCATGGGGCTCAAATTGTGAAAGAGTGGTTCAGGGAGCATGAGACATCATTTTCACTCATGGATTGGCCACCGCAGAGTCCAGACCTGAACCCCATTGAGAATCTTTGGGATGTGCTGGAGAAGGCTTTGCACAGTGGTCAGACTCTCCCATCATCAATACTAGATCTTGGTGAAAAATTAATGCAACACTGGATGGAAATAAATCTTGTGACATTGCAGAAGCTCATCGAAACAATGCCACAGCGAATGCTGCTGTAATCAAAGCTAAAGGCGGACCAACGACATATTAGAGTGTGTGACCTTTTTTTGGTGGCGACTTTGTTTTTTAGCCAGGCAGTGTATTATTCAGGGGTAGTAGTGTAAACTGTACACTGTCATAAATAAAGAAGCATAACTTGCCAAAAGTAAGAAGAAATAAAAACTTAATACACAAAACATCAGTCGTTCTGTTTGTTAATCACAATTATGGGATGAAAAGTTCAATATAATGAGATAAAATAGACTCTTTCTCTCATTATAGTTATCTTATTTCTACATGATAATTTTAATCTCACATACATGAATTTATACCTTGCAGTTCTTACTTTTTAATCACATTATATTAGGCCTGGGTTCAAAAAATCGATTCTCCGATTCAGATCCTTTTTTTTTTTTTTTTTTTTTTTAAATCCGATATCGATCCATAAAATCCAAAGATCAATCCTTCAATATGTCCTTCTCCTGTCGGCTCCTTGTGCTTCTAGTCTCAGACTTACGTCACTCACGCAGCCTGAAAGTTGACTGGTACTTGCTTCTAAAAGCGTTTAGACTCTGATTCAAGGTTTAAATCTCACGCCCAGTCATCTAATTTTGGATATCTGGGCGCGTTATCAATACGAGCTGAATATCTCTTCCTCAAACAGAAACCTCCGCTGGTGCAGCGCGAGCAGCAGAGCTTTGCAGGTGACTCGGCAGAGAGCGGTGAAGCTGAAGCTGTTAAAATAAGCTATCAAATTTACTTATTTTGATTTTTAGTCATTTAACAACAAGAGTTTACACTTGGACATGCAGTAAGTGACTTATCTCTGTAAACACAAACATGGTGGAGCCTGGCAGCTCTGCTCCACTGAAGGAACCTCCAAACCTGACTGCATTTTGGATTTAAACGTCACAAATACAGAAGCAAACTGGACAAAAGGAACATATCCAGGATGTGCCACATGGAGGTGAAATAGTGATGGAGTGAATACTTCTAGTTCAGGATCAATTTTAAATGCTAACCTTGTAATTTGTAATAATGCGCCTAGTTGGAACATTCTTTGTACTATTTCCAAAGGAAGTTCTCTGAGAATCTCCTAAATGTAGAAACCGCAGGACTTTTTACTAAAATATCCCCACATGAATCGATATCGAATCGAACTGAATCGGGGCCTTGAGAATTGGAATCTAATCGATTCAGGAAATCAGTGGCAATACCCAGCCCTACATTATATTTATTTTATCATGTGTTGATGATTTTCAGCTCATATTTATGAACTTAATCTGATGAACTGGCCTCATTTCTGACTTGTTGCCCTTTTTTATTTAATTTTTACATTTTAGCTCCAAGTTATGAATTTTTATCCTGACTATCTCTCAACAACTTTGTCCCACTAGCCCCACGTTATAACCATGTTAGCTATAATCACTGATATCAGAGATATGCCACACACACACCATAATAGTCTCACCTACGACCTAACCTTAAATAATGGCGTGTAAAATCACGTTTGTGGCAGAGTTTCAGAGGTGGGTGGACACGTGACGACATTTATCACTGACACAGCTGTGTCGTTGCAGTCTGCAGCTAAAAACAGAGATTAGAACTTAAGACCTTTAGCTAACCATCAGTGCAGGCGTTAGCTTGTTTAGCTAACATCAGTGCAGTCGTTAGCTTGTTTAGCTAACATCAGTGCAGGCGTTAGCTTGTTTAGCTAACATCAGTGCAGTCGTTAGCTTATTTAGCTGACCATCAGTGCAGTCGTTAGCTTATTTAGCTGACCATCAGTGCAGTCGTTAGCTTGTTTAGCTAACCATCAGTGCAGTCGTTAGCTTATTTAGCTAACATCAGTGCAGTCGTTAGCTTGTTTAGCTAACCATCAGTGCAGTCGTTAGCTTATTTAGCTGACCATCAGTGCAGTCGTTAGCTTATTTAGCTGACCATCAGTGCAGTCGTTAGCTTGTTTAGCTAACCATCAGTGCAGGCGTTAGCTTGTTTAGCTAACATCAGTGCAGTCGTTAGCTTGTTTAGCTAACCATCAGTGCAGTCGTTAGCTTGTTTAGCTAACCATCAGTGCCGTCGTTAGCTTGTTTAGCTAACCATCAGTGCAGTCGTTAGCTTGTTTAGCTTACCATCAGTGCAGTCGTTAGCTTGTTTAGCTAACATCAGTGCAGTCGTTAGCTTGTTTAGCTGACCATCAGTGCAGTCGTTAGCTTGTTTAGCTGACCATCAGTGCAGTCGTTAGCTTGTGTAGCTAACCATCAGTGCAGTTGTTAGCTTGTTTAGCTAACTATCAGTACAGGCGTTAGCTTGTTTAGCTAACTATCAGTGCAGTCGTTAGCTTGTGTAGCTAACCATCAGTACAGGCGTTAGCTTGTTTAGCTAACTATCAGTGCAGTCGTTAGCTTGTTTAGCTAACATCAGTGCAGGCGTTAGCTTGTGTAGCTAACCATCAGTGCAGGCGTTAGCTTGTTTAGCTGACCATCAGTGTAGGCGTTAGCTTGTGTAGCTAACATCAGTGCAGTCATTAGCTAAACAAGCTAACATCAGTGCAGTCGTTAGCTTGTGTAGCTAACTATCAGTGCAGGCGTTAGCTTGTGTAGCTGACCATCAGTGCAGTCGTTAGCTTGTGTAGCTAACATCAGTGCAGTCGTTAGCTTGTTTAGCTAACGACTGCACTGATGTTAGCTTGTGTAGCTAACATCAGTGCAGTCGTTAGCTTGTGTAGCTAACATCAGTACAGTCGTTAGCTTGTGTAGCTAACATCAGTGCAGTCGTTAGCTAAACAAGCTAACATCAGTACAGTCGTTAGCTTGTGTAGCTGACCATCAGTGCAGTCGTTAGCTTGTGTAGCTGACCATCAGTGCAGTCGTTAGCTTGTGTAGCTGACCATCAGTACAGTCGTTAGCTTGTGTAGCTAACATCAGTGCAGTCGTTAGCTTGTGTAGCTGACCATCAGTGCAGTCGTTAGCTTGTGTAGCTAACATCAGTACAGTCGTTAGCTTGTGTAGCTAACATCAGTGCAGTCGTTAGCTAAACAAGCTAACATCAGTGCAGTCGTTAGCTTGTGTAGCTAACTAACAGTGCAGTCGTTAGCTTGTGTAGCTAACATCAGTGCAGTCGTTAGCTTGTGTAGCTAACATCAGTACAGTCGTTAGCTTGTGTAGCTAACATCAGTGCAGTCGTTAGCTAAACAAGCTAACATCAGTGCAGTCGTTAGCTTGTATAGCTAACATCAGTGCAGTCGTTAGCTTGTTTAGCTAACATCAGTGCAGTCGTTAGCTTGTGTAGCTAACATCAGTGCAGTCGTTAGCTTGTGTAGCTAACATCAGTGCAGGCGTTAGCTTGTGTAGCTAACTAACAGTGCAGTCGTTAGCTTGTGTAGCTAACATCAGTGCAGTCGTTAGCTTGTGTAGCTAACATCAGTGCAGTCGTTAGCTTGTGTAGCTAACATCAGTGCAGTCGTTAGCTTGTGTAGCTAACATCAGTGCAGTCGTTAGCTTGTGTAGCTAACATCAGTGCAGGCGTTAGCTTGTGTAGCTAACATCAGTGCAGTCGTTAGCTTGTGTAGCTAACATCAGTGCAGGCGTTAGCTTGTGTAGCTAACTAACAGTGCAGTCGTTAGCTTGTGTAGCTAACATCAGTGCAGTCGTTAGCTTGTGTAGCTAACTAACAGTGCAGTCGTTAGCTTGTGTAGCTAACATCAGTACAGTCGTTAGCTTGTGTAGCTAACATCAGTGCAGTCGTTAGCTTGTGTAGCTAACATCAGTGCAGGCGTTAGCTTGTGTAGCTAACTAACAGTGCAGTCGTTAGCTTGTGTAGCTAACATCAGTGCAGTCGTTAGCTTGTGTAGCTAACTAACAGTGCAGTCGTTAGCTTGTGTAGCTAACATCAGTGCAGTCGTTAGCTTGTGTAGCTAACATCAGTACAGTCGTTAGCTTGTGTAGCTAACATCAGTGCAGTCGTTAGCTTGTGTAGCTAACCATATAGACCAGTAACAGTAGCGACCAGAGCATGGCCAGTATAACGCAGTAGAAGTAAAAAGTTCTCTGCTCAGTAACTACTCTCAGAAGTAGGAGTTAAAAAACTACTCAACTACACGTAACGGAGTAAATGTGGCGCGGTTCTACCCACCTCTGATGGAAGGATATGCTAGGTTTCCCCCAAAAATTCCCGTTTTTACACAAAATTTTAAGGAGTATTTTTTGATTTCTTCTGGTCTTTTTGCTTGTGATCTTTGTGTCTTTTGTTTTTACATTCACTTTTTTGTGTTTTTTTTCACTGCTTTGCTTGTTTTTGACTCATATCCTCGTGGAGTGTCTTAAAATGCTGTAAAATATTGAGATGTACTGATAACAAATCAGATTACATTATTTTTAAATCACAGAAAATAAACATTTTGACCATATTTTGTCCCTCCTGATGAGAAACGCGTTACATTTTAGCTGAATCTTTATCCCAGTGATGCATTTTCCACTTGTTCTGGTCGTCTTCAGTGTAAGCAGGTTTGTTGGCAGGCTCACAATAATTGCACGGTGCTAACACACTTTTGGCTGTCAGCCCTCTGCAGAGCGCTCTGCTGTTTAACATATTTCTCATCTGACTCATCCTATCTGTTCCCAGCGTCCACCATATGGCTGTTTGACTGATGCTCAGATAATATGAATCCTGGAACACGTCTGATGTCTGTGTGACATTTTTCTATAACTCTGCTTGGATCCGAATTTAAATGATATCTGTCAAAAACGAAATGGCTTTCCATCACTGCCCCGTTTAAACGCGCCCACAGGTAGCATATTTATGCTAATACCAGAAACCAATTGATTCCGACGTGACGCCGTGGCTCTGAATACCAACTCGTGTTTTTGAGCTGCAGCAAACAAAGAGGCGACCTTGATGCCTTCGGGGTCAGCCCAGGAGGGGAAAAGTTAACGTCGCTCCCCAACTCATGACAGCGAGATAAACGCAGAAATTACAGTCATGCCTGAGTGTTTTTTTGAACCCGTTTCAATTTTGCAGGGCACACAATGAATCAGACAGCAGCTTAAGCAATTAACAAGCAGAGACATTATGGTAATGAGAGCGTGAAGCTTGTAAGGTCACTGTCGTCCTGCGTGTTAAGCCACGACTCGGGGCAGGGGCTCTCCGCCGTCACATTAATTGATGGCAGCATAAAGGAACGAGGGGCATTAGTTTACCTGGTTTGACAGGTGCTGGGAGAAAAGAAATCTTCATTGGGTTATTTAATGTTCTTCATGATTCGAGGCAGAGACTCAGCAGAGGTTTGAGAGGAGCTGCTGTCAGTGAACGGAGAATTCAAAAGAAAGAAGAGGAAAATAATGACGTTAGACTCGTTGGAGGTGACGATGGACTACAGACACTTTGATAGAAACTTCACAGCACATTTTAAACAGCAGGGAGACATTACATGGTCGTCAGGACTCTGGGATGTGGCCCAAAGTTTCTCTGGTCTCCCCAAAGTCAGGAGGAAGTTATGAACAGACAGTAAAAGTTAAGGTAACTGGAACACGGGTCGACTTTAACCTCAGGCTTCTAAACTCCTAACAGATTTATAAAGAAGCATTGTTTCTGGGATGTCTCCAGCTGTCATGGCTGCACCATAGAAAATATTCCTGATTAAAAATGTTTTTGTCTCTGACAGATTTGTTATCGGTAACTAAAGGCTCCGTTCTGACCAGAGACTTCCAATGAGACCAGCCAAACGAGCAAAAGCCTGCAGAGAGCTGCTCTGTAAAGCCTGTCAGCTGAAAAACCTCCAGGTTTGGAAAATGAAGCCAGTGCAGAAGTGATAAAAAGCTGCAGCTCCTTTCATGTCCATTAGAGCAGGGGTTCTCAACCTTAGGGGTCGTGAGACACTCAGAGGGGGTCACCGGATGCAGGTGTGATGAGGTATAAGAGAGTATTTACACCGCTTTCCACATTATTAAGCAAATGACATTTTTCTCTTATTTTCCTAAGTATTTATGCAAATGAGAGAGTATTTTTTTAAGTCATCAGCCATTAGAGCATAATTCAAATGTTTTTGAACAAAATAAATTCCTCAAAATGCCCTGTTCCACATTATTAAGCAGCCCACAGATTTAAGCAATATGGGAAAGAAAAAGCATCTCTGCTGCCAAAAAGTGCCAAATAGTGTAATGCCTTGGACAGGTAATTAAAACATGAGATATTTCAGGAAAAATTAATCGTGATCATCGTACTGTGAAGACTTTTGTGGCAGATTCAGAGCACAGACGGGCTCGTGCAGATAAAGGCATAATGAGGAAGGTTTCTGACAGACAAATTCATGGATTAAGAGAGCAGCTGCTAAAATGCCATTACAAAGCAGCAAACAGGTATTTGAAGCTGCTGGTGCCTCTGGAGTCTCACTAACCTCAAGGTGTAGGATCCTCCAGAGGCTTGCAGTCGTGCATAAACCTACTATTCAGCCCCCCCTAACCAATGCTCACGAGCAGAAACGGTTGCAGTGGACCCAGAAATACATGAAGACTCATTTTCAAACAGTCTTGTTGACTGATGAGTGCCGTGCAACCCTGGATGGTCCAGATGGAGGAGTAGTGGATGGTTGGTGGATGGACACCATGTCCCAATGAGGCTGTGACGTCAGCAAGGAGGGGGCGGAGTCATGTTCTGGGCTGGATTCATGAGGAGAGAGCTGGTAGGCCCCTTTAGGGTCCCTGAAGGTGTGAAAATGACCTCGGAAAAGTATATAGAGTTTCTGACTGACCACTTTCACAACAGAATATTTTTACAGTTGTGGAACCAAAGACTAACAGTAATTGGACAAAGCCTGTGTGACATCAGCTGTTTGATTACAATAAGCCAGGTTTGTCCAAATTATGGCCCAGGGGCCAAATGTGGCCTGCTGCCCATTTTTGATCCCCCCGCCCTCCCAAAAAAATTCTTTGAATTAAATTAAATTTGGCCATCAATAGAGCATGAAGCTTGTGCTACACTGTATTATTCGTCTTTCAAAACCATGCTAATACTGTAAACAAACATTCTGACAAGGATTTATAGCTGTTTTTTGTTTTTTTTTTTCTCAGGACAAAATCCAGATGACACAATAAATATTAAAAATATTTGCAACCAAATAATAAGATGTCCTGATTTATAATGCCCTAATGGATTACAGCAGCAAATAGCAGCACCAGTCACACATACCCACCTACTCCTCATTCATACACTGATGGCAGAGGTCATTATGGAGAACTGGCCACCAGTATTAGCTAATCCTATTCAATGCATCCATTTACACCCCATGAACAAAGCAGTGGGAGCAAATTGTGCAAATTAGGGTTAAATGTCTTACCCAAGGACACATCGAACATATGAACCAGGGACAACTGACTCTACCCAATGATCCACAGACGCCCCTGGTTTACAAACGGTGCAGCTAGGAGAAGTACACCAAGATCTTTCCCACCAAGAAAAGCTTTCGTTGTCACTCTTTGCTCCTCTTTTAATAAGAAATGATGTCCAGATCTGATCAGAACTGCTGTAAAGCTCCTTCCAAGTAAAGGCTTTACCAGTTCAACCCCACCATTAAAGGTTACAGACTTATGCCAAACATGTCAGGAGGAGGGCTAAAACATCTGTACCACCATGAAAAGCTTCCAGTGCTGTTCTAAGCTCTTTAATGAAGAAATGAGGTCCAGTTCTGATAAAAACTACCACTGCACTTTTCCTCTGCACCGCTGTAAATCAGTCTTTGAGGATCTCTGTTCATGACTCAGCTTTAGCGGAGTCGGTACATATTTGCAGCATAAAGGTCGAATGTTTGAATGTACGGATTATTACTGCAAAATTATAAAACATTTTTGAGAAGCAGGCTATTCAATCAGAAGCTCTGGGGCCAGATCAGGCCCTGAGGTCAATTTTAGGGGCCCTTTGAGTAGAAAACTGATACTAAAAAATGACCCACACATTTTTTAAACTTCATGCATTTATTATATTTGTATGATGATTTGTCACATTAATTTCCTGATGTATTTGTCCCAGGATTCCCACGTCATGGTGTGCAAGTTATTCCCATTCATTAAGATCGTCCCATTCCTGCTGCTCTCCTCTGCTGTCTCACATTTGAACACCTGTGTCCATATTCTTGCTTAGCATTTTCGCCAGAACCAAAGTCTCTCTTTCTACTCAAAACAAAAAGGAAGTTCAACTACGAGTAGAGATGTCTTATAATTTTACAGGCTTATGCAGAATGAGAAAGTGCTAAATTAGCATCACTAGCATTGGCATGGGCTTTAGATAAAAGAAGTAGCCTGTGAAGGGACTGTGGAAGCGAGCTTGCCTCAGTTGAGCAGAAAAATCTCAAACACTTGGATTGAATTGTTAAAAATGACCACCTTTGTGTTGTGCACCATCTCCCCGGCCGTTCCTTAGGAACCTTTATCAGGATTTGGCCCTCATTTCAAACTAATTGAATAGCCCTGCTCTACATTATCACAGGATATGAACATTACAGAAACTTAGTCAGCACATTATTGGAATCATTTTATCCTTTTGACATGGCGTGATGATGCTGGTGGAGATGCAGCAGTGAAGTCTCGGCCGTGCCATCCATCAGCACGTGCAGGGCCGTAAGTTACACCACGTCAGCAGTTCACTACTTAAGCACACAACGCCGTAAATACAGCACACAAATGAAGCCGTTAATCAAACGTTTACGGAACCTTCTGCCATGTCAATATGCATTAGCTGCTGACTGATTGCCATTTGTCTAATTAATCAATCCCCACCTTCAGACTCATATGCCATTAATCCAGTGATGAGCCGGGTCACAGCACACTCCTCACACAGAGATAAATCTCCTCCTGTCGCTGATCCAAAAATAACCACGGCGCTCTGCTCGATCATGACTCTACACAGATCTTTGATTCTCCGTCTCTTCTGCACTTAAGACATCAGATTGACTCCATGTAGCAGCTAGCGCTGGAAGCTAGCACCCATAAAGGCAGCGTGAGCTCTGTGTGTGGAAAAGGAACAGTTATTACCCACACAGTCCATTTCAGCTCTCAAGTGGGAAACAGTATTGATTGAGCCACAAATCCAACAAAAGGGGCTTAAAGTGAGTAACACCCACTCTCCGATATCAATCCACAAACATGACTCAGCAACATCTCGCTCTTTTAGGAAAAAAAAGAGGAGTGTGTTCCCCAGAGGTAAGCCACTGTTTTCAATCACCAGCCAACATGCCGCCGCCGCCGCCGCCGCCAGTGCTGTCCAACTGGAATCAGACCAAACGGCTCCATCGGCCTCACGTTTAACACCCCGACAGTCACTCTGACTCCCTTCACCCTGCCTCCGTCCTTCTCCTTCTTCTTCTCTGTTTCATTCATCTCCTCTCCTCCATTACTCTCGCCGCCTCTCCGCTCCTCGTCTCTGGTGGTTCGACTTTTTTTGGCAGCGCTCCCAGATAAGAGTGGTGAAATGAAAGCAGCGTGGAGGAACAGTTATTACAGGCAGTGTGCTCTGATCAGAGAACTTTCAGATCACAGTGACAGAGACTCTTCTTATCACACCCGCGGCTCACACTCGGGGCACGGAGGTTTTTCCATCTGACTCCCCGAGGACGACGGCGGATGTTGCAGGAGGAGAAGCCACTGCACAGCCAGCCTAACAAATCTATTATGCCCAGAACATTGCTTTACATCTTCACTGACCTCATGTCTGAGAAATAGCAGAGACCCTGCAGAGAGATGAGGACAGGTATTTGGATATTCAAAGAGCTTTTTCAGTTAGCGTGTTGCATCAGAAAAGCTGTGACCCCTGCAGCATTGTTCAGGCATCTCTGGGATGTTTCAGAAATGTGTCCCTGATATGGTCAGGCAGCAATACAGTATCCTGGGAGAGTCAACAATACCCATGGCATCCCTTTAAATACCATCATAAAGAAAATCTGCTGAATAATGTGCATGTCTTTAACAAATGCCTTAAAATGTGTCATGTGTCATGACCCCAGTCCATCTAAGAGGAGACGCAGACCCCAGTCCATCTAAGAGGAGACGCAGACCCCAGTCCATCTAAGAGGAGACACAGACCCCAGTCCACCTAAGACGAGACACAGACCCCAGTCCACCTAAGAAGAGACACGGACCCCAGTCCATCTAAGAGCAGACATGGACCAAGTCTTCGTTTACAAACAGACCCTTGAATCAGCATTACACCATAACCTCAGACAGTAACGTCACCCACTAATGTAACTAAATTATCTCACATGTCAGCAGCTTTCTCAGCTTAGATTTAACCATTTCCTGGTTGGCCGTTATGGTTCTGCTTAAAAGATCCCAGGGTTAGCTAAGTAGCCTGCTCTGACTTTGAAGAGAGCCAATGCCAGAGACTCTCAGGGAGACATTCATCTATTTATGACTCTGCCAGTCGTAAACAAAGCTTTCACGTAGATGCTGAGGTTTGGTCAGACCGAGTCAAATTAGTACTAATATTCAAAACAAAGTCTCACATAGACACCAATAATTTTCATTCCTACAGAGACAAAGGGTGATGATGATGTGACACCACTGCAGATGTGGACAGGCAGCGTAAATGCTATCATCTATAAGCCAACTTCCTGTCCCACCATGATGGCAAACAAACACTGAGATGGAGAGCATGATTCCCTCATTCATGACTCATTCACTCCTCCTGTTGTATTTGAGACTCACGGTCATAAAGCCGTCCAGTAGACCAGAGTCAGGTTTGGGAGGAGCCTGCAGGCGTTCCATGGACCATTTCTCGATGATGGACGCCACCTGGCTGTTCTCCGTGTTGAGGATCCTGAAGCCCGTCATGTTCACACCACTGTATCGGTACGGCTCCACGTCCAGAGCAAACAGGTCCTGGAGAGGACGATA